>NW_005873670.1:0-12003 GCF_000147115.1 Myotis lucifugus | reverse complement strand
ATAAAGAGAATCCCAGGTGACTTGGTGGGTTGAGGAGGTTTCAAAGCTCTTGCTTTAGAAGCTCAAGCAAAACTTTTACCCTGGGCTGCTGATATAAAACATTCTGTCAGCAAGCCTGGGCTTGGCCAGGACTGGGGGCCGTGGAGAAGGGAGAGCAATGTTGTCACTTTAATTGCATTGGCATAAATATTTGATATTCAATAAATTAGATCTGGAGCAAGGAAAACATTCTTGCAAATGGATTTTTTACCTGGAGCCCAGCCCCATTAGCAGAGGAGTGGAGGGCAGCCTGCCCCAGGGCCGGTAATTAACTCAAGCGGAGCAGAACTAAGCATTTTTGACAGCCTTCCTGGTCTGGAATTAACTGTCATCTCCCAGGGAAAAGAAACTGCACTGTCACATTACGGTTTACAAGAGGCTCCCGATGCTGCCGGCTGACCGAGTTTAGTTATGTCTCTCCCCTGTGCCCCACGATGTTTTTTCATCATTAAAGACGGGCTTAAAAGCAACTAATGGTGTATTTTATATCCACGTACCCGCACCACAGATTTCACCCGGAGAGAAGACATTAGCATGGTAATTCAATTTTTTTTTTCCTTTTGACAGTTGTAATGAAACAAGATACAGTAGATGCTGTTCTAAGTCACAACCCTGTGATATCTGAAGATAGTACAAGCTGGATTTTCCTCTCCTCTCTGTGACAGGTCTGGCCTACAATGAGCAATAGCTTAGCCACTGTCCATGCTGTCTCCCCCGCCCCACCCTGTGTTTATGAAAGTAGCAATTGCTTCTCAGGAAAGGCACAACCGTTGGAGCCTGCAGCTCCTTCTAGAAGCCACGGCTTGTCTTGTTCTGTGGAAACGGAGACAGTGGAAACTGGCTTTGTGCCAGGCCTCACCTTGCAATGCTGTGTGCAAGCACGTGTTTATAAAGTGGGAGAGCTCTGAGCCAGGTGTGGCGTGTGGGTGTGTGCACGCCGTCCTCTGTGATGGGCAGCTGGCTTCAGCGAGGAGAGGCTGAGCGTGTGCCCATGTGCATTTGCGCATGTGTGTGGGGAGGGGTGAGTGATGCTGCGAGGAGACACAGACCATACACACCTGCTTGTCTTAGATTCTCTGTCTACTTCAGAGTAGTGGAACTGACTCAACTTCCTCATCACCAAACCCCAACGTGGATGCCCTCCTGCCCCACATTCAATGGGATCCTGAATCTCTCCATTTTTCCTCTTCCTGCTGTTCTAATCACTCTTCGCTTTCTGTCTGGCCTCACTCGCTCCATTAGATATGAAGATGGGATCAGGCCCCTCTCCTGCTTGAAAATCTCTCCAACTTTCTGCTTGATGTCCCAACAGGGGTCCCCAACCTTGGCTGTCATTAGAATATGAGGGATCCAGACCAGCTGGACTAGTTGGGGCCTAGGCAATTGGGATGCTCTGTTGGGTTGGCCGCTCCTGGCTCATGGGATCAACCCCTAAGATCTTAGCCTAGTATCTTAGTCTCCATGCCACTTCCCCTTTGGGCCCCAGGAAGTGTCAGGCTTGGCCACACTCCTCGACATTCCCTTGACAGTGCAACACCCTCCCCCACTCTTCCCCTGATGAACTTCCACTCATCCTTTAAGATGCAAGCAAATGCCACCTCCTCTGTGAAGCCTTCCCTAAACACCCCCAGGTCACTCACTTATTCACTCATTCATTCATTTGTTTATTGAGCAAACATTTATTGAGTTCTTGCAGGGGCCAGGTTTGAGCTGTGTCCTGTGTAGATGACTTAGCAGCCAATAAAACAGATGCAAAGAGTTCCTGGCTAGTGGGGAAGGTAGGAGCGGGAGTTTGGGGGGATGGACAGCAGCGGGAAATGCAAGGAGAGTCAGTGTAGGCTTCCTGAAGGAAGTGACATTTCAGAGTGATCTGAAGGGTGTGCAGGAGTTAGTTGCAAGGAGTGAGGGTAGGGGGAAGGGAAAGGCCTTTGGTATAGTGAGAGTATGAAATCTGAGATGCAAACAGGCCAGATAAGCCCAGCCGGTGTGGTTCAGTAGTTGAGCGTCGGACCATGCACCAAGAGGTTGGAGGTTCGATTTCAGGTCGTGGCACATGCCCAGTTTGTAGCTCGATCCCCAGCAGGGAACGTGTAGGAGGCAGCTTATCGGTGTTGATGTTTCTCTCTCATTGATGTTTCTCTCCTTCTCCCTTCCTCTCTCTCTAAAAAATCAATAAAAACATATATATTTTTTAAAAAAACAAAGGCCTGATTCCATCCTGTTTCACAGCAGTAGGTGGTGGTATGTCTCCCAGTGAAAGAGGGCTCAGTAGGTATTTGTCGGTGAAATAAAAGGCCTTACCCTCAAGGGTCAGGCCTCCCAGTTTAGAGGGCTGGTGGTGGGGAGGTGGAGAACAGGATACAATCCCAGGATTACAAAGAGATGGAGAGTTGGTGAGGTGGGTCCTTACACTTTAAAGATATAGAATATGCAGACAATTTAGGGCCCTGTGTGAGGAAGGAATTAGTATCCTCATCTCAGATGTAGAACTGGAGGCACTGAGCAGCTGATGACTATGCCCATGGTCACTCACCTGGCAAGTGGGAGAGCTGGGATTTGAACCCACAGCGTGGCTCTGGAGTCCATGCTTTAATCACTGTGTCATGCAGCTGTGGCCTGACCTGTCTCTCACCAGAGCTGGTGATTCCTCCTGCACCTCCTTTCAGCAGCCCTGCACCTGGCTCAGGGCCGGCTCCTGGGGGTGACTGGAGGCTGTGGGGCCTCAGGGCAGCCCGGCTCACTGACTGGTGTCTGTGTCACACGCTGCCTTTTCAACAATAACATTCAAGAGGGAAAAAGCATTTCTGAAAAAAGAGTTCAGATCCCTTGGAGAGATTAATAACGTGGCCTGCTGGGGCTGTTGCATCCCTGCGCTGGGAACGGCAGGCGGTGCAGGAGGCAGTTAGCAGCCCTTTTCTGAGAGCCAACGTGGTGGATCCATTGTTGCTGGCTGGGCTCCCAAAAGCTGCAGGTCGGCCGAGCGCTGGCCGGGCGGGGAGCAATATTCTACAGAGCTAAATCACAGAGAGTAAAACGAGAAACCGAAATACTCAGCTCGATGATTTTTTTGAAAAACAAACTTTATTTTGGAGTAATTTTAAGTTTACAAAAGTATTACAAAGAACAGAGTTCCCATGCACCCCACACCCCATTTCCCCTCCGCTAATACCTTACATTGCCATAATGCAGTTACCCAAACCAAGAAACCAACGCTGGGACGTCACTGTTAACAAAACTCCGGGCTTCCTGTGGATTTCAGCGGCGTCTTCAGGAATGTCCCCTTCCCGTCCCAGGTCCCATGCAGGACACCGCATTGCACCTAGTCGCCACGTCCCCTCAGTCCCGTCTGGTCTGGGACAGTTTCCTTGATTTTCATGACCTTGACAGTGTTGAGCAGGTATTTTATAGAAGTTTCCTCAGTTGGGGTGTCTCTGAGGTGTTGCTCATGATTGGGCTGGAGTTACAGATTTAGGGGAAGTGCCCTTCTCGCCACTTCATATCAAGGGCCCACTATCTCCATGTGACTTATCGCTGGTAATCAATGACGTTTTTACAGATATAGCTATAGGACACTTTAGCTTTCCAGAAAGTTCTCTCGTGCCCTTTTCCAGCCAATTTCTGCCTCCCACTTCAAGGTGACGGCCACAGAACTATCCATCACTATGAATTAAATTAATTATGCCTCTACTTGAACTTCGTGTTAGAGAATCATCAGGATGTTCTCTTATTTTGTCCCCCCTCCATTTATTTTACTTTATTTTATTATTTTTTCCCCATCCCCATTTATCCCCCATATACCCTCTTGACGGCCTTTCCAACAGTGTACCAGAGTTCCCTTTTTCCAGACCCTTGCCAATGCTTGTTACCTTGTTATCTTTGATAACAGCCATCCTAACAGGTATGAGGTAATATCTTATTTTGCTTTTTTATTATTGATTTCACAGAGAGAGATATACAGAGAAAGAGAGAAACATTGATCCGTTGCCTCCTGCATGCTCCCCAATCAGGTATCAAATCCGAAACCTGGGTATGTGCTCTGACCGGGAATCGAACCCTCCATCTTTTGGTGCATGGGACGACACTCCAACCAGTTGAGCCATGCTGGTTAGGGCCGTTGTGGTTTTGATTTGCATTTCCCTCCTGATTGGTGATATGTTGAGCACCTTCTTGTATACCTGTTGGCTATTTTATGTCTTCTTTTGAAAAATGTCTATTTAGATTCTCTGCCTATTAAATTTTTTCCCTTGGTTATGGAGTTGTAGGAGTTCCTTATATATTTAGGATGTTAACCCCTTATCAGATATATGGTATGTGATTGCTTTCTTCCCTCCCATAGGTTGCCTTTTCACTCTGTTGATTCCTTTGCTGTGCAAAAGCAGTCTAGTGTGATATTTTTGCTTTTGTTGCTTATTTATTTTTGCTTTTGTTGCTTGTGATTTTGGTGTCATATAAAAAAAAATGTTGACCAATGTCAAGGATCTTTTTCCTTATGTTTTCTTCTAGGAGTTTTATGATTTCCGGTCTCATGCTTAAGTCTTTACTCCATTTTGAGTCGATTTTTGTGCATGGTGTAAGGTAGGTTTCTTTCATTCTTTAGACCTGGCTTCCTGGGGTTCTTTTAACATATTTAAAAGAGCTGATTTAAAGGCTTTGTCTAGTAAGTCTAATACCTGTGCTTCCTCAGGGGCACTTTTATCGACAGCTTTCCTCCTATCTATGGGCCATACTTTCTTTTTTCTTTGCATGTCACTGAATATTTTTGGTGAAAGTTGGGCATTCTAAAGAACACAATGTGACAACTCTGCAAATCAGATGCTCCCTGTCAGCCTAGGGTTTGCTGGTTTTGCTTTTGGTACTTTTTGGTTGTTTAGTGACTTTCCTGGACTAATTCTGTAAAGTCTGTATTTTTTGTTAAAGTCTGGATTTGTGGCCACCGGAGTCTCTTCTCCACTTTGTGGTCAGTTATTAATTGGATAGATATTTCCTGGAACCAGTAAGTCTCCCAGTGTTTGCGAAGGGGTTCTTTCTGTGTGCATGTCGGGCCTGCTTTCTATACTCAGTCTAGCAGTCTACATCGCTAGTTTAGCCTTCACTTCCTGCTTGCAGGGAGCCTCAAGGAGAGCCTCAAGGGCCTTCTCATGTCTTCCCTGATCATGCACACAGCCCTGGGCATGGTGTGGCCTTTTCACAACCCTATGTGGAATTTCATTCTCCAGCTTTTCCTTTTAAGTTTTTTGGTTAACTTTTAGTTTGCCCAAATTGTTATCGCTCCCTCAGGCAGCCACAATGTTAAATAATTGCTACTTATTGTTTTTGACAAAAGCCCTCTGGGAGGGAAAAGTCTGTTCACACTGGGCCAGCTCTGAGCCAGGTCAAATGAAGGCAAACCTAATGAGTAAGGTTTTCCAGGGGACTGCCAGGCAGAGCAGATGACAGGATTCTTCGAGAACGGAGATTTCGGAAGCTCCAACCCTGTTCTGACTCCTGTGGCTGCTGGCTGCTAGTTTTCCCTGTGATGATGGGCTGTGAGTTGTCAAGGCCATTGTGGGCTGGAGAGCAGGAAGATGAAAATAGGGCAGGTAAAAACGCCACAAAGCTCACTGTTCTTATCAAGTTTTATAGTTTTTCTTAAAAAAAAAGCTCCCTTCCCCAAATTGCTGCAAACTTTTCGTTAATTTAGTGCTCTGAAGTAGTTGGTTCTGGCAATTTAGCCAGTGTTCGCATTGCTTTTACAGGGGAAAGGGTTTTTGGAGATTCTTACTCTGCCATTTTTTGACGATCTCTGTCCTTCGTAGACAAGCTTAATCATTTTCTTCTTTGTGATACGTCGTGAGCAAGGGAGCATTCCTGAAAGGAGTCACTCACACACATTTGTTTCTTTTCACAATGCCAGGTTTATTAGGGAGATTTGAAGATGCTGGCATTGAAGATTGGAGTGATGTGCCCACAAGCCAAGGAATGCCACCAGCCACCAGAGCTGGAAGAGGCAAAGAATAGATTCTTTCCTCCAAGGGAGCACAGCACGGCCCACACCTTGATTTCGGCCCAGGGAGGCCAAGAGACCGATTACAGACTTCTGGCCTCCAGAACTATAAGAGAATAAATTTCTGTTTTTTAAGTCACCTAACTTGTTTGGTTGCTTAAAATGTTTGGCCATTTTTGTGGTTTGAACAATGCCCTTATTTTGCCTAAAATCACGGACTGTGGATTGAATTGTGTATCCCGCCTCCAAGTTCGTGTGTTAAAGCCCTAACCCTCAGTGCCTCAGAATATGACCTTCTTTGGAAATGGCATAATTGCAGATGTAATTCGTTAAGACGAGGCCAGTAGAGTGGGCCCCTAATCCAATATGACTGATGTCCTCGTGAAAGGGGAAATTTGGATACAGAGATACACATAGAGGAAGGACACCATGTGAACATTGGACTTCAGCTGACACAATCCAAGGATATCCAGAAACTAGGAGAGAAGCCTGGAACACATCTTCCCTTTCACCTTCAGAGGGAGCTGGCCCTGCAGACACCTTGATCACCGACTCCAGGACTGTGAGACAGGAACTGCTGTTGAATCCACTCAGTTTGAGGTACGTTGTCAGAGCATTCCCGGCAAACTCACACAGTTCAGGTACGACTACAGCGTGGTCTTGCTCACCCATGGTCACAGAGTGACCTTGTCTGATGTGGGTGTTCTGCGAAACTGCTGATGTTCTCATCCAGCTGGGAGTGCCAGGCCGGCTCTCGCCGATGTCAGGGCTGCCGTCCTCTTTCTTACCACAAAGCCTTTGCTCATCTGAAAAGTGTCCACTTTATGTTGTCTTTAAGGCTTTTCACTCATTCTTTAAAAAACACACACACAGCTCAGGGTGACTCAGAGGTGAGCGCTGACCTATGAACTAGGAGGTCACGGTTTGATTCCTGGTCAGGCACACGCCCAGGTTGCAGGCTCAATCCCCAGTAGGGGGCATGTAGGAGGTAGCCAATCAATGATTCTTTCTCATCGTTGATGTTTCTATCTCTCTTTCCCTCTCCTTTCCTCTCTGAAATCAATAAAAATATATTTTAAAAAACAAAACAAAACAAAACAAAAACACACACATTTTAATCTTCAACCCAGTTGGCATTTATTTTGGGTCGGGGACGGGGCCTGAGGTGTAGGGCCTCAAGTAGGGGCCACGAGAGTAGAGATGAATAAAGGGACCTGAGGGCTGAACATGCTGAGGTCTGGATAGACCTGCATTGTCCACAGGGCTAGCTTAGATCCACCCCGTCCAGCTGGTTTGTACATAGAAATAACCTCACAACAGTCTTTCAGAGCATGTAGGGAGTTGCTTCTTTCTCTCTCCTTGTTATTCTTGATCGAAGGAGAGGTGCCCGCACCTTTAGTTAGAACATGTCATGGCTGTGAGTGCCTTCTCACGACAGCCATTAATTCGGAGGCGAGGCTCATCAGCAGAAAGCCCTGCCAGAGCCCCACGTGCCCGGGGCCTCTCCTCTGTCTATTTGGATAAGTGCAGCTAGGGATCAATTATGGATGAGGCTCTATGGGAGATGAGTAAGTGGGCTGTTGTCTACTTTGAAAAATTAATGGGATCTGATTAACACAGGAGCATATTCCCTCTTCCTCAACTCAGAGAAACTCAGATCTCTGCAGAAGCTCAGGGTGGAGGGCAGCACCCCCGTGTCTGTGTGGGATCAGATTTGATTCATAGAATCATGCTTTGGGATTATCTAGCCCCTTGAGAGATGAGGATACTGAGGTTAAGCAATTTGACCAAACAGTAAAGAAGAAAAGACCATTGCCAATTATTATTTTTTAAATAAAAAATTTTAATACGGAAATTTTAAAACATATACAAAATAGACAGAATAATATTATGTAGCTGTTCTCAAAATTTTTGGTCTCAGGAATGTTTTACTCTTAAAAGAATTTTGAGGACCTCCAAGAGCTTTTGTTTATGTGGGTTACATCTATTGATATTTACTTACTTTATTAGACATAAAAACCCAGACATTTAAAAATATTTATTAACTCATTTCAAAATAACAATAATCTCATTACATGTCAACACAAATAACTTCTTCTTTTCTTTTTTTGGTTTGAGAGAGAGAGAGGGAGAGAAACATCGATGTGACAGAACTATTGATTGATTGGCTGGGGATGGAAGCCCGCCACCTGATCAGGAATTGAACCTGCCACCCTTTGGTGCACAGGACAATGCTGCAACCACCTGAGCCCCCCACCAGGGCCCTGCTCCTGCATTCAGTCTGCTGTGCTCGCACATGCTGTGCAGCCCCTGGAAAACCCACGGAACCCTCACGCAAGGAGGAGGAGGAGGAGGAGGAGGAGGAGGAAGTGGAGGAGGAGGGCAAATGACACCGTATTATTATTAGGAAAATCGTTTTCACTTTACAGACCTCGGCTTTACAGAATAGGGTCAATCTTGCTTCATCTCTTCTTCCTCTCATGCCTCCCTTCATCACTGGAACCAAAGCTGTAACCATGGATTATTCTGAGTATTATGGTGGGTGCTTTCCTGCATGGTTTTCTTTCTCCCCAGGACAAATCTGCTTTATTAGCATGTGCGAGTATTTGGTTGTTCATCTGAGGGTACCAGGCCTCAGGGAAATTTTCCCAAGTTCATGCCTCAGGGAGCTGATGTCACCCAGATGGTGCCCAAGGCAGATGTTTATGACACAGTCTCCTAAATGTGACTTTGGACCATGAGAGCTGTTGGGGCTGCCGCCTGCCTGTTTCTTTTTCCCATTGGGACTTTGGGGGAGGCTAAGGTTTTCCTCCCTGCCTCCATCTCTCACATGTGGCTGCTCCATCAGTAGGCCTTTGAGTAGCCCTCTGGGCCAGACAGAGAGCTGAGTTGGATGCTGCCATGAGAAGCAATTCTCGGTCATCTCTTTGTGCATGAGCTGAGAAAGCATTCGCACTCCCCATTCAGAAGCCCAGCCCTGGGAGGGGAGGGAAAACAGCTGACGGACCCAGTCTGGTGGAGTTTGGTATGTTCCGCTCTAGTTTGATACGGGGATACCTCCATTCACTTCAGAATCATGGAGTCCAGAGAAAATAGGGCTCCAAGGTCATATAGTTCTGACCACCCTCCAGGACAGAAACCATCTCTGAAATGCCCTACCCAAAGGCTGCCTGCTTGTACACCTCCAATGACAGGGAACTCACTACCTGCCTCAGCAGATAGCCAATCCATGGATGGCACTCTCATTGTTAGAAAACTCTACTTACATTGACTGAGCTTTCAGGAACAACCTGGTTGATGCTGTGCGAGGAGGAACTCAGATTGGGAGTTGAGATTCTGGATATGGGATTAGGGTAGACATGGATAAGCTCCATCCCCTCCAAAGGTTTTGATTTCTTCGTTGTGAAGAGAGCTGGTCTCTGGTTCCTTATACTGCTAACATTTGGATGTATTTTCTGATTTGGCCCCCTTTTCTCCCGGACCTTCAAGAATTTGTAGAAGCTAAGATCCTCTTCAAGGTTAGGCACATTCTCAGTTGCCCAGCTGGCCACTATCTCTGGACACACCCTTGTCTGCCCCTGGCCTCTCCGTGGAGTCTGACCCAGCACAGACCTCCAGAGGTTCCCCAAGCAGTCCTGGGTTCCCCAGATCCTGCTGCAGCCCTGAACACCCAGAGCAGCTTCATCCACCTTCTGTGAAACACGCCCCCCAACCACACCAGCTGTTCTCTGACTTTATAGACTTAGTAATTGTACAATCCAAGAGATTCTCCATGCCTTTGCCATATAGCTCATTGATTTTCAAACAGTGGGCCCTTCTGACAGGAAGGAGAGGCAAAAATAAAGTAGAACTTTTCAACCAGCTCAGTGGAGAGCTGGGCTCAGGCTGCCTCTTTGGTTTGTGGATGTGGCTAATCTAGCCCTGGCCTGAGAGTCATTCCAGACTGGCAGGCTGGACTGCCCATCTCCATGGCAACTGTTGTTATTGGTAACTGAATAAGCATCTCTGACAATAGCTGCTGGAACTGTTGGTTTTCCCTCCTACTTGAAAGTGAGAGGAGCCAGGCTTGTTGCTGAATGATCCTAAGTGCTGGGTTCTTGGCCCCCATTTTGGGATCTTCAATTGATATCGGGCAAGGTGAAGGCATCCTTCTAGTTCTCCTCTAGCTTCTGTGGCCCAAGGAGAGGAACAAAGTGACTTGACTTGTCTTTTCCATCTTCCTTCGGAGAGGCTGAGAAACCCATTCAAGGGTACCCAAGTAGCAAGATCCAGAACTTTCCCTGACCTGCCTGGTTCTGTAACCCATGCGTGTGACTACATAGCTGTTGTGTGTCTGTCCTTTTTCTCTGAGACCATATGGAAACCTAGCAGCCCTTTCTTGTGACACCATCAGTCTGTCTAATTATTTGTGAGGACAGGTAGCATCTTATGGGCCACCATGAGGGCTCTTCTAGAAGCTGTCTCACTTCATTGTCCTGGAATAGGCTCAGTGGGACCTCAATAATTCCGTAGCCCTGGAATTGTTAGGTAGGCAGGGCAACAAGCTCCCCCAGACCATTGTTTCACACTGCCTGCTCTCCCGATCGCTCGCTCTCCATCCTGGTGGGTGACGTGCAGTGGGCAGACCTGCCTCAGGAGTAAGATTCAGACCACTTTTATGGAGGGCCTTCAGGCACTGCAGCAAGTGTTATCCCTTCTCTCTGTGTGTATTCTTAGTTCCCAAAGCATTTCAGGCCTACTTCCATTTCAGGCTGATTTTCCTGGGTGAACTTTGGAATCATTTTGGGCAGGACTTAGAACTCATCCTGCTGAGATTTTGAGGGAAGTTGCCTAAGGCTCATAATTCATGAAGGCCCTGCCACACGGACGTGAGAGAGAACCCAGAGTTTGGCATCCTGGCTGTTTTTGTTCAGATTCTAGTACCTCTTCTAAAGAAGGACCCTCATCTTTCTTGTCTTGTTGGCCTTCACAGAATTGATCGCTCTCTCCAACTTGAAAGTCCCGGGGCCCTTGGCTTCTGTGACCACACCTCTCCCTGGTTTCCCTCTTGTGTCTCTGGCTGTTCCCTCATGTTTCCCTTTGCTCTTCCTCCTCTACTTGACCTCTACATGTTGGAGTGGTTCAGGGTGGGTCCTAGGTGACACCATCTACTATGCCATGGCTTTAAGTCCCACTTATCTCCAGCTCACACCTCTCTTCTGAGCTCTAGACCTGCATTTCTTTTTCTTTTTTTTTTTTTTGTTTGTTTTATTTATTTATTTATTTATTTTTTATTGCTTAAAGCATTACAAAGGGTATTACATATGTGTCCTTTTTTTCCCCCCCGCCCTTGACAATACCCCGGCTTCCCCTACCCCCCAGTGTCTTATGTCCATTGGTTATGCTCATATGCATGCATACAAGCCCTTCAGTTGATCTCTTAACCCCCTCCCTCCTGCCCTCCAACCCTCCCCGGCCTTCCTGCTGCAGTTTGACAATCTGTGTGAGGCAGCTCTGCCTCTGTATCTATTATTGTTCAAAAGTTTATAATGGTCTCTATTATCCATGAATGAGTGAGATCATGTGGTATTTTTCCTTCATTGACTGGCTTATTTCACTTAGCATAATGCTCTCCAGCTCCATCCATGCCGTTGCAAATGGTAAGAGTACCTTCTTTCTTACAGCAGCATAGTATTCCATCGTGTAGATGTACCACAGTTTTCTAATCCATTCATCTACTGATGGGCATTTAGGCTGTTTCCAGATCTTAGCTATGGTGAATTGTGCTGCTATGAACATATAGGTGCATATATCCTTTCTGATTGGTGTTTCTGGTTTCTTGGGATAAATTCCTAGAAGTGGGATCACAGGGTCAAATGGGAGTTCCATTTCCAGTTTTTTGAGGAAACTCCATACTGTCTTCCATAGTGGCTGCACCAGTCTACATTCCCACCAGCAGCCCCGGGGTGTTCCTTTTTCTCCACATCCTCTCCAGCACTTGT
>NW_005873669.1:0-21261 GCF_000147115.1 Myotis lucifugus | reverse complement strand
AAAGGAATTTAGCTGATGCGGAAAAGAAGCTAGAAAAGTTTCACATAACCTCAATGTGAGAGCAAGACCCAGGGCCGCCTAATGGGCCCGGCCTGAGGCGAGCCTCGGGGCTGGTGGTGACTCGGACTCACAGCAGCTGACGCGGCCGGCCCAGGACCTGCGGATGTCCATGTGCATGAACTGCACCACGCACGGCAACGAGGACATGGACGTCATCTCCCACCTGATCAAGATCCGCCTCAAGCCCAAGGTTCTCCTCAACCACAACATGCTCTGCATCAGGTGACCGGGGCGGGAGGGCGGCCGGGGCGGGAGGGCGGCCGGGGCGGGAGGGGGCCCGGGGCAGCCCGGCTCGCGCTCACCCGCCGCCCATCTGCTCGGCCCGTGTCCAGGGAGCTGCTGAACGCGCACAAGGACAACCTGGGCACCACCATCAAGTTCGTGATTTTCAACGAGCTGTCCAACGCCCGGAACCCGAACAACATGCAGATCCTGTACACGGTGCTGCAGCACAGCGCGGAGCTGGCCCCCAAGGTAGGGCGGCCGCTGTACGGTCCTGTGCCTCCGCCTGGGACCCCACTGCCGGGTTGGAGAGGGCGCTGGCCTCATCGCCGAGCCAGGTGGTCTAACCAAAAGCCGCGGTGTGGCGCCCAGTGCGTGGGAGAACGCTCGAAGGGGTGGCGGGCCGTGCCCAGGGAACTGGGGAGCACTGGAGTCTGTCTGACTCGCACTCAGCTCCAAAGGGTCCCTCAGGGGGTCCCTTCGGCTCCTGGGACTGGCCCTGGGCCCAGCACTGAGTCTCGGGGTTCAGGGGTCCCCTTCTGAAGGAGACCTGAGAACAGCACTCCTGTGACCAACGTGCCAGGTTGTTAAACCACTTGGTTGTGTGTGAAATATCACGTGGACACTGCCAGACGTCACGGCTGCCCTCTCTCCTGTAGCCGGTGTGTCAGGAGAGGTGGGGGGCCAGGGGTCTGCTTGGAGTTGGTGTGGGGCTGAGCCGGCTGCTCAGCCCGAGGGCTTGGGTGCCCCGCAGCCCGTGTCTGCTGAGTCATCTGTCCCCTCACTTAGCGAGGACCGGCTCCCACAGGGCAGCTGCCGGCGGGGGGCGCTATGATGCAGCGCTGCTCTCGAGCCCGGCTGTGCAGTGCGCAGGCTCCCCCGCGGCCTGGGATCGGGCGGGGTGGGTCCACGCTGGGCGTGACTGCGCATTAGCACGCCCTGTGGTGCTTTGGAAAAACAGGCAGGCACCGTGTCCTGGAAGAGCTGGGGGCTCTGGCAGGGCCGAGCCAGGCCCTGGGAGCAGGCCTGGGGCGCGGGCGCTGGTGCTGAGCTCCCTGCTGGTCTCTCCCCAGTTCCTGGCGATGGTGTTCCAGGACCTGCTGACCAACAAGGACGACTACCTGCGGGCCTCGCGGGCCCTGCTGCGGGAGATCATCAAGCAGACCAAGCACGAGATCAACTTCCAGGCCTTCTGCCTGGGGCTCATGCAGGAGCGCAAGGAGCCGCAGTACCTGGACATGGAGTTCAAGGTGGGCGCTCACGCTCGCGGCCTCTCGTGCCGTTTGTATGCACTCAGCTACACAGTGCCCACGTGTGCAGCGGCCAGTCCCAGGGGGCAGCGGGGCTCCATCCTGTGAGGACCAGGGAGGGGCTGGCCAGGGGACCCCTCTGGGCTGGGTGTGGAGGTGGGGACAGATGGGAGCTGGAGGGCCGGGGAGCCAGGGGATGGGGACTGCGCGGACTGGGTCTGCTCTGGGTGGGATTTAGAGTGAGCGGCGGGGTGGAGGGAGGTGATGCTGAAACGCAGGGATTGGGGCCGGGTGTGGAGGACGTCAGATGCCGCGCAGGCCGTGTGGTGCACGCTTCTCCGGGCAGGCGCTTGTCCAGCCCTATTGGCTGCATCTCCCTCCCACAGGCTCTTGGTCTCTCGACCTCCTCCCGCCTGGCCCTCTCCTGGGGCGGGCCTTCCCAGCGCCGTGTGGGCCGGGGTCCTGTCCAGCGGCCTGTGTGCTCGGCCGGGTGCGGCCTGGGTGTAAGCCGCTGTGCGGGGCTGTGCTTGCAGGAGCGGTTCGTGGTGCACATCACAGACGTGCTGGCCGTGTCCATGATGCTGGGCATCACGGCCCAGGTGAAGGAGGCCGGCGTCGCCTGGGACAAGGGCGAGAAGAAGAGTAAGGATCGGCCAGGCTTGACTGTCGGGGTCCCGGTCGGAGACAGCGGGGCGCCGGGGTGCTCCTGGGGCTCCGGCCGTGCCCCAGCGCCCAGGCCTCCCTCCCTGTGCCAGCCTGACCTGGACCCTGGGAGGCGTTGGCGGCCGTGAGCTGCGTGCAGGCGCCTCGGTGACCTGCGTGTCCCTTTCAGACCTCGAGGTGCTGCGCTCCTTCCAGAACCAGATCGCCGCCATCCAGAGGGACGCGGTCTGGTGGCTGCACACCGTCGTCCCTTCCATCAGCAAGATGGCCCCCAAGGACTACGTGCACTGGTGCGGCCTGGGGCCGTGCTGCCCCGCTGGCACCGGGAGGGACAGGGCTGGCCACACAGGAGCCTGTCTGTCCCCTTGGATGTGGCCACTGGCTGACACGAGCCTCAGGAGCCAGTGGGCAGCAGCAGCCCCTCATGCTGCTGACACGTGGTCACCCTGTGCTGTGACCTCGGGCAGACGTTCCGGACGGGGCGGAGGTGGGGTCCCGTCTGCCCGGGGTTGGGGCATGTACACACCCCCTGTCACCTGCCAGCCCGCACGCCTTGTCGGGGCTGCTTGTCGGGGTTGCTGCCGGCTCTCGGGAAGGCGTGGGGCGTCGCAGGCCTTAGGAAATAGCCGCCCCTCAGAGACGTGCCCGCCTTGGAGCTGACGGGCGGCTGGCGAGGGCCCTGGGCACCACCTGACGCTCTGCCTCCTCCCCGCAGCCTCCACAAGGTGCTCTTCACAGAGCAGCCGGAGACCTACTACAAGTGGGACAACTGGCCGCCCGAGAGCGACCGCAAGTGAGTGTGTGGGCCGGTGGGTGGGTGGGCGGGGTCTGCTCCAGGACGAGTCCACGCATCCCTGCCCCCTGCCGCCGCCTCCTGTGCCACCTTTTCTCCCAGAGATGGAGCTCCGCCAGGGGCTCCCATCTCCACCCCTGATAGCTCCCGAACAGCCGCCCTCCTTCCAAACCGCTGCGCACGCGTCCTTCCCCCCGGGCAGTCCCGCTCTGCCTCCCCCGAGCCCAGCGCCCCCGCCCCGTGCACCCCCCCTCAGTCCCTGCTGCTGGTGCAGCTCACTCCGCACACTCCCCCCGTCCATTTGGGGGTCGCAGGCTCTGCTGGCCGCCCCTCGCTCTGAGCCCCCAAAGGGCCGGCACCTTCTCACGCTCCTCCCTGGGAGGCCAGGCCGTGTCCACAGAGGCCTCAGGAACAAGTGGCCGGGAGAGGGGGTGGTGGCCCCTTTGGCACCTGGCACTGGGGTCACCTGCCAGTCTGGCTGGCCCCCCCGAGCCCAGCCTCTCCCTGCTCCCCCCACAGCTTCTTCCTCCGCCTGTGCTCCGAGGTGCCCATCCTGGAGGACACGCTCATGCGCATCCTGGTCATCGGGCTGTCCCGCGAGCTCCCGCTTGGCCCCGCGGACGCCATGGAGCTTGCTGACCACCTGGTGAAGCGAGCTGCGGCCGTGCAGGCGGACGGTAAGGGTCCCTCGGGGCTTGTCCTGGCCCAGTTGGCGCCGGCCGCCCGCCACGGGCTCTCACTCGGGTGTGCTCCCCCTGCCCGCTGTGCTGCCACCCCCAGCAGTCCTGCCTGCTCGCTAGGCCAGCTCAGGCGCCACCCAGTGAAGGCTTGCCTCAGTTTCCCCAGGGCGGCTCCTCCTGGTGCCCGTCAGTCCTCCCTCCATCCCACCTTCTGGGGAGCAGGCCCGTCTTCTTGCTCCTGGTGCCGCGGCCTGACCCTGGGCCTTGCTTTTCAGACGTGGAAGTGCTGAAGGTGGAGCGGGTCCAGCTGCTCGACGCCGTCCTGAACCTGTGCACCTACCACCACCCCGAGAACATCCAGCTGCCCCCGGGGTAGGCCTGGGCGCGCCTGGTCCCGATCCCCTCGCTCTGCCCTGATGCTCCCTCCCTCCCCCAGGGGCTGAAGCCAGCCCACTGGAGTCCGAGGCGCTTTCCCGCTGGGGCGCGGGGGCCCTGTTCTCCTTCGGGTCTCGGGCTCGCCCTGTGTTGTCACACGCACGCTTTGTCTCTGGACAGCGCCGCTCTGTCCCGCAGCCCTGTGTGAGAGCCCACGTGTGTTCCCTCGTCTGAAGTTCGTGAGTCACACCGGCTGGGCAACCGTCGCCACCCCTGAAATTTAGAACCTCCCCCAGAGACAGTGAGGCACAGGCCCGGGCTGCGAAATTTATTTATTTATTTATTTATAATTTTATTGATTTCAGAGAGAAAGGGAGAGGGGGAGAGAGAGAGAGAGAGAGAAACATTAATGATGAGAATCATTGATCGGCTGCCTCCTGCACACCCCACACTGGGGATCGAGCCCGCAACCTGGGCATGTGCCCTTGACCGGCATTGAACCTGGGACCCTTCAGTCCGCAGGCCGATGCTCTATTCACTGAGCAAACCGGCCAGGCCCGGGCTGTGAACTTGAAAGCAGTTGCCGAGCTGGTCAGTCCCTGACGCGTGCGGAAGCCGCCTGGCCTGGACCGAAGCTCGTCGCTGACGCGTGCGGCTGAGGCTGGCTGTCGACGCCCTTGTGTTTCAGGTATCAGCCTCCCAACCTCGCCATCTCCACCCTCTACTGGAAGGCCTGGCCCCTCCTGCTGGTTGTCGCCGCGTTCAACCCGGAGAACATCGGTGAGCCCTCGGCCGCACGGCGCATCCTGGCTGGGCGGTGGCGGCTCTTCCTTTGGGCGTCTGGCTTGTCAGGACCTGGGGGAGCTGGCTGGGCTCTGGATCACGGGCTGGGAAGGGGACCCCGGTGCTGGTGGTGGCTAAGTGGGGTGCTGTGTCCGGCTGCCACCTGCTGTCTCCTTGCCCTCAGGTCTGGCCGCCTGGGAGGAGTACCCCACGCTGAAGATGCTCATGGAGATGGTGATGACCAAGTACGCTGGCTCGCCCGCGGCTGACGGACCCTGAGGGGCGGCCGTCTGTGCCGGGAGGCGGAGCGCAGACCGAGCTGCGCTGGGGTCCCTGTTCCTTGTGGGCTCGTTTCTGAATCTCCATCTCCAGAGCTTTACTCCCTCCTCCTGGCTGCAGGGTGGGGGCAGGCACTGAGGCTGCAGGGTTGGCCTGGGGGCACGCGTGTCGGGTCAGGCAGAGGGTGGTGTGACGTAGGACAGAACGGAGAGGAATGGGGGGGCCGGACCGGGTGAGGCCGACGGAGCCAAGGTGGTTTGTCAGGAGCAGGTGTGAAAGCTGCTGGGGCCGACAGGTGACCCGCCTCTATGCACGGCAGGCCCGGCTCAGCCTGAGCGCCTCGCTCGCTCCTCAGTGAGCCCAGAAAGCGGCGCTGTGTGCGCACGTGTGCGGCTCTGCGTGTGGCCCAGGCTGGGGACACGGCTCCGTGCACACCTCGGGCTGTTGTGTGGAGGGCGAGCGGGTAGCCAGGCCTGCGCTCCAGAGAACACGGGGCTCCCGTATGGACGTCTGACTTGGATTGCGGGGCTCCCTGTGGGGCCTGACGGCTGAAGCTGGGCACCAGGCAGGGGCCCTGAGCGCCTCGATGCCTGGTGACCGCTCCCCTTCTGGCCTCAGCAACTACTCCTACCCGCCGTGCACCCTGACGGACGAGGAGACCCGCACCGAGATGCTGAACCGCGAGCTGCAGACCTCCCAGCGGGAGAAGCAGGAGATCCTGGCCTTTGAGGGGCACCTGGCAGCCGCCTCCACCAAGCAGACCATCACCGAGAACAGCAGCCTCCTCCTGTCGCAGCTCACCAGCCTCGACCCCCAGTACGAGCTGCGCTGAGTCCCCGCCCTCGGCTCTTACTGAGCCTGGATGGGGGTGGCGGGGGGAGTCGCCCTGAGACGGCGTGGCCTGGGGAGGCTGAGAGCGGCAGGGCTGGGGGGAGGGAGCCTCGGGGCAGCAGGCGTCCTGGCCCCACCTCTGCTGCCCGGCGGCTGTGTGTGACCGGCCTCTCACGTCACTCACAGGGGGCCCCCTCGGAGGCCGCCCCCTCACATCCTGGACCAAGTGAAAAGCCTCAACCAGTCCCTGCGCCTCGGGCACCTGCTGTGTCGGAGCCGAAACCCAGACTTCCTGCTCAACATCATCCAGAGGCAGGCGAGTGCGGGTGGGGCGGGCGGACGGGCCCTGCCGGGCTGCCGCACCCCAGCCCTGGTGAGCCCATGCCAGGCAGGGCCGGACAGGACTGCGTGCACGGCAGCAGGGACAGGGCCTGTGGCGTGGGCACGGGCGAGGGGCGGGGGAGGGGATGAGGACGGCCAGAAGCTGAAGGAGCTGCATCCCGGCCCCTGCAGGCCTCCTCGCAGTCCATGCCCTGGCTGGCTGACCTGGTGCAGGCCAGCGAGGGCTCCCTGGACGTGCTGCCCGTGCAGTGCCTGTGCGAGTTCCTGCTGCACGACGCTGCTGATGACGCCGCCTCCGGGGAGGAGGAGGAGGAGGGCGGGAGCAAGGAACAGAAGGCCAAGAAGCGGCAGGTGGGTGCTGGCCCCGCCCCCGTCCCCCTCTTGCCCCCCTCCCTCCCGGCCCACCCTGAGGTCCCCTTGTCCCCGCAGAGGCAACAGAAGCAGCAGCAGCTACTGGGCCGCCTGCAGGACCTGCTGCTGGGCCCCAAGGCGGACGAGCAGACCACGTGCGAGGTGCTGGACTACTTCCTGCGGCGCCTCGGCTCCTCACAGGTGGCCTCCCGGGTGCTGGCCATGAAGGTGAGGGCAGCCGCCCGCTGTCCTGTGCGCGCTACCCCGCAGGCGGCTCCTCCCAGCCGGTGGCCGTGCCCACCAGGTCTCCTGCCTGGTTCTCACAGGAGGGCTGTGCGGGTGACACCCCAGACCCGCCTCTGCCCTCTCCCTGTGTCCCTCCCGGGCAGCTGGGAGCCTGGCGTGCGTGTCTCCGGGCCGCTGAACACGTGCTTGTGCTGCTGTCTCCACTGGGGCAGCTCTAACAGGACGCAGCCCGTCCGTGGCAGCCTGCGTGGCCCTGGGCTTCAGGGGCCTGTTCGTCCCCCCACGGCCCGTCGGGGTGCCCTGCGGAGGCGTGGTGGAGGCCCGCTGACCCCCGTCTGCTTGCAGGGCCTGTCCCTGGTGCTGTCGGAGGGCAGCCTGCGTGACCGGGACGGGGAGGAGAAGGAGCCCCCGGCGGAGGAGGACTCGGGGGACGCGGAGACGCTGCAGGGCTACCAGTGGCTGCTGCGCGACCTGCCCCGGCTGCCCCTGTTCCACAGCGTCAGCGCCTCCACCGCCCTGGCGCTGCAGCAGGCCGTGCACATGGAGACCGACCCGCAGACGGTCAGCGCCTACCTGGTCTACCTGTCCCAGCACACGCCCGTGGAGGAGCAGGGCCCGCACAGCGACCTGGCGCTGGTGAGGGGCTCGGTTCCACGCGGGACCTTCGTTCAGAGCTGGCAGCGGGGGCGGGGAACCGGGCCACTTGCTGCCTGACGAGCCGCCATGGCCCCAGGCCTGGCTGCCCTGTTGCTCTGGGCCGTGCTGGCTGCTCTGGGTGCTGCTGGGAGGGCCCACGTCTGTCCTCGTTTCCGTGGATCTGCTTTCCCAGGGGCTGGCGGCAGCTCTGGGACCCAGTGGGCTCCTGCGAGCGAGCCCGCGATGAGGGCCTCACGGAGAGCACGGTCCCCTGTGGGGCGGGGCCTTTGCCGGGGTCCAGCACACGGTGCACGGCCTCCCCTGTGGGTCCTGAGGTCACACTCCTGTCGCTCGTGGGATGGTGTCCGCGGACCCTCTCCACGCTGGCTGGGTGGCTCTTGTCAGGGCTGTGTCCCCTCCAGGGAGTGCCGGGCCCCTGCCCTTCTCCTCCCAGCCCTGTTGGCACCTCTTGTCCGTGTGTCTGAGAGGCCCTGTGCCCAGCTCCCCTCCCCTGCCGTGGGCGCCATGCTGAGCGTGGTGTGGTGTCACGGGCAGCTGGCTGCCGTGAGAGGAGCCGCTGACGGCTTGCTCCCCCAGGACGTGGCCCGGCTCATCGTGGAGCGCTCCACCATCATGTCCCACCTCTTCTCCAAGCGCTCCTGCAGCACCGAGTCGGACGCCGTGCTGGCCGCGCTGCTCTCCATCTTCTCCCGCTATGTCCGGCGCATGCGCAAGAGCAAGGAGGGGGAGGAGGTGTACAGCTGGGTAAGGCAGGTAGCCGCCCCCCTGGAGCCCGCCCGCTCCCAGAGCCCACCCGACCTCACGACTCCTCTCCCTGCAGTCGGAGTCGCAGGACCAGGTCTTCCTTCGCTGGAGCAGCGGGGAGACGGCCACCATGCACATCCTGGTGGTGCACGCCATGGTCATCTTGCTGACGCTGGGGCCGCTCCGCGGTCAGCAGCCTGTGGGAAAGCGGGGGGGGGGGGGGTACACAGCAGCACCCACACGGTCGGACCACAGATGGACAGGCCGTGACTCCTCACTGCCCGGCCACACTGGCCTGTGGTTATGTGATGCCCATGGGCAGTGCCCGGGTGGCTTCCTGTGCTCGCGCCCCTTCTCCCGGCCCAGCAAGAAAACGGGGTTTCACGAAGGACAAGTCCACTTTCAGCTGATTCTCCGCGATCCCCCAGAGCCTAGACTTTCCCGGACAAGACGAGGAAGCACCCGCTTCCCCCGCCTGGGCTCCCCCCGCTGGCCTCAGTGTGCGGGGCCGGGGCTCCTCGGCCGAGCCGTGTCTGCTGCTGACCCTGTTGTCTCTCCCCAGCGGGTGACGAGGAGTTCCAGGCCCTGCTGGACATCTGGTTCCCCGAGAAGAAGCCCCTGCCCACGGCCTTCCTGGTGGACACGTCCGAGGAGGCGCTGCTGCTGCCCGACTGGCTGAAGCTGCGCATGATCCGCTCTGAGGTCCCGCGGCTGGTGGACGCAGGTATGGCCTGGGCTGGGCTGGGCGGGGGCGGGGGAGGGGAGGCTCCGCAGAGAGCCTGTCCTGAGCCCTCACCTCAGGAGTGAGAGGGAGGCATGGCGTGAGCCGTCTGTGGGGACAAGGACCCAGCCACCCGGGACTTAGAGGGGAAGGAAGGCAGGGCTGCTCCTGGTGCTGGAAGATGTCCCGTTGGGCGGTGCAGGCAGGGCTGGGCGCAGGAAGCAGCTTAGGGAGTGGTGGCTGCCTGGGCGGATGGGAGGATGTGCTTGAAGGAGCCTGGACCCCTGGGAGGCTCGGGAGCCACGGGGGGTTGTGGGGAGCTCAGAGCCAAGAGGCCAGAAGCCACGGGGCTGGCACACAGCCGTGGAGCGAGCGTGGGACCCGGCGGCACCTGGAGCTGCCTTCGGGGCGGGAGAACCGGCCCCGGGTGCTGGCTGAGTGCGTGTGGCCTCAGCCCTGCAGGACCTGGAGCCCCAGCAGCTGCTGCTGTTCGTGCAGTCCTTCGGCATCCCCGTGTCCAGCATGAGCAAGCTCCTGCAGCACCTGGACCAGGCCGTGGCCCACGACCCCCAGACCCTGGAGCAGAACATCATGGACAAGAGTAAGGACTGGGTCTCCGTGCTGGCCAGTCAGTGTCCGGGACCTGGCAGTCAGCCCGGGGCTTGGGATCTGAGGGGGCGGGGGGAGGGGGGCTGTAGCTCCGAGCAGGAGTAGAGGCTGGGGTTGTCAGGAGAGGCCAGGCCGTCCCTGTCCATCGAGCCAGCCGGGCATCAGCACACCCTTGGGTGGGGTGCCCAGCACTCCTGCTCCTGCTGGCGGGCCCAGGGGGGCCCAGCTCCGCCCGTGGTGTTTACTCCCAGCTGCTGCTTCACAGATTACATGGCTCACCTGGTGGAGGTGCAGCACGAGCGAGGAGCGTCCGGAGGCCAGACGTTCCACTCCCTGCTCACGGCCTCCCTGCCCCCGAGGCGAGGTACCAGCCCAGCCCAGACCCAGGGGAAATGGTGGCTGCTAGCCAGCGTCTGGGCTCCTGTACCCGGCCCCGCACGGCCCACACGTCTGCTCTCCTCTCGGGTGGGGCCCTGGGGAGGCGGGCCCTGTTGGCGGGGTCCCGGTTGAGATTGGCGGGGACTCTGAGCCGACGCCTCCCTCTTCCTGCAGACAGTGCCGAGGCGCCAAAACCCAAAAGCAGCCCGGAGCCGCCTCCGGGCCAGGGCAGGATCCGGGCCATGACTCAGGTGCGGGTGCTCGGCCCCGAGGACGACCTGGCCAGCATGTTCCTGCAGGTGCGGCCACACTGCCGGGCCTCAGAGCCGGCGTCCCAGCTGTCCCTCTCCTCCTCCTGCCCGGGAGTGCTTGACCCTGAGACTCGCTGACCCTCCCGGTGCCCCCGTGTCTTCCCCCAGAACAGCAGGCTCAGAACAGGCCCGCCTCTGGGTGGTTGTAAGACGCGTTCGGTGTGGAGAACGGCCCAGAGGTGCCATGGCTCCCACCACCGCCCAGCAGCAGTGGCCGGCCTCTGGCCTGGCTCCAGCGGGCACCTGCCCTCGTGTGTCCGACGAGCCTGCATGTCACAGGCGTGGCCGTGCGTGTGCCTTTGCGTCCTTATTGAGAAGGGGCTCAGTGCGACACACTGTGTCCAGAGTGTGTTTTGGCGATTTCTGGTGCATTCAGTGTGCAGCCTGCCTCTGGCTGACTGTAGGCCCCGTGCCCCGTTCTCTGCCCCGCCCTCCCTCCTGCGTCCCCGCTTTCCCTCTTCCTGACACACGTGCACATGAGCCCCGTGGTGGTGGTCCTGTGTCCGTGTGTGTTCCCTCCACGTGCAGCCATGTTTACCAGGCGCAGGACCACCTTTCTACTCGCACGCTCGCACTCTCCCTGCACCTCCCGCCGGGGAGGCCACCCTGTGGATGGAGGGCCGAGGTGGCCGTGTGCTCGCTGTGCTCTCGCTCCTGAGCTGGGGTCCCCACGCAGGCCCTGGCCCTCCCTGGACAGAGAGCCTTGCAGGGACCGGCCTCTGGCCAAGAAGGGGGCGTGGTCGTGATGGGCGCAGGGTGAGGCCTGAGGGCCCCTTTCGGCCGCCTCTATGCCGACCACTGCCCTTTCCTTTGCCCAGGTATTCCCGCTGAGCCCAGGCCCACGGTGGCAGATCTCCAGCGCCCGCCCTGTGGCCCTGGCGCTGCAGCAGGCCCTGGGCCAGGAGCTGGCGCGAGTCCGCCAGGGGAGCCCTGAGGGGACGGGCGTCGCGGTGCGCCTGCTGCAGGCCATGGCCTCGCTGCTGAACTCCCCGCACGGGGGGGCCCTGGCGGTGTCCATGCAGCGGCACCACTTCCTGGCCTGCCCTCTGCTGCGCCTGCTCAGCCAGTACCAGGTGGGCGTGTCCGCGCGGGAGGGTGGGGCTGGGTGGTCGCCCTCGCTGGAAAGTGTCCAGCCGGGAGCCGAGGGGTGGTTTTCGCTGAGTGCCTCCCCCCTGGACGCACTGATTGGCCGGTCGCCGTACCTGCTCAGGTTTACGTGCGGGTGTATTTTATCGTTTGTGTCTCTGCCTGTTCCGTTCACTTAATCTCCCGCCCTTGCTGCCCCGAGTGGCCCGCAGTGGGTTCAGGGTGACGACTGAGGCCCTGGGGCACCTGGGAGCACTGTTGACAGGTGCTGTGACCATGTCCCCGGCCACAGCCTGGGCGGCCTGAGCAGCGTAGCCATGTGCCGTGTTGTCCCACAGCGCTGCATGCCCCAGGACTCTGGCTTCTCGTCGCTTTTCCTCAAAGTGCTCATGCAGATGCTGCAGTGGCTGGACAGCCCCGGCGTGGAGGCCGGGCCCCTACAGGCCCAGCTCAAGCTGTTTGCCACTCAGTACTCGGCCCAGCGCAGGATCAGCGACGGTGAGGGCGGGTGGGGTTGAGCCGTGTGCTGGTCCGTGGAGAGCGACGGCCTTGTCGGCACAGGCAGCTGTGTGCTCAGGTCTGCGTGCCGAGTGCCTGATTGGCTCCTGTGGGCGAGGCCAGGCCGTGTAGGCTAGTGCTTTGGGGGGGCTCCCAGGGAGGGAAGTGCAGGTGGGCCCCGAGGGGGTCGGCAGTTCAGGGGCTCTCGAACAGACCAGCTGACAGAGGTGGGGGTAGAGGCCACGCCGGGCCCGGGGTCACACAGGCGTGTTCCTGCAGTGCGGAGCGGGTTCCTGCACCTGGCGGAGGCCCTGGCCTTCCGTGGGGACATGGAGGTGGTCAGCTCCACCGTCCGGGCCCTCGTTGCCACCCTGAGGGCCGGGGAGAAGTGTGGTGTGGAGCCTGAGCTTATCAGCAAAGGTATGTGGGCCTGGGAGGACCCCTGGTGCCCCTGCTGCCCCCGCCGAGGCCCCCACCCAACACCGTGAGCCAGTCCCGTGGCTCCCCAGCTCTCACCCTGAGGCAGGTCCCAACTGCACCCACTGCTGGCCGGCCTGGGCTGGCAGACCGGACCCTGTTGGCACAGGATCGGGGACTGTCTTTGGAGTCAGGTGGTCTGAGGGCCACTGGCTCCATCCGAAGCTGGAATGACACACCGATCGCCTCTGTCCCTGCCACAGTCCTGCGGGGCCTGATCAGGGTGAGGTCGCCTCACCTGGAGGAGCTGTTGACGGCGCTCTTCTCGGCCGCCTCTGCCCTCCCGGCCTCCAGGCCGGTTGCGGTGGTGAGCTCCCTGCTGCTGCAGGAGGAGGAGCCGCTGGCCGCGGGGCAGCAGGACACCGATGGCAGCAGGTGAGCCTGCGCTGCGGGGGCAGGTCTGATGGGCAGCTCCGAGGGTGTCACTGAGCCCCCCTCCCCTCCCTGCAGCCTGGAGGCCGTGCGGCTGGGGCCTTGCTCGGGGCTCCTGGTGGACTGGCTGGAGACGCTGGACCCCGAGGTGATCGGCAGCTGCCCCGACCTGCAGCAGAGGCTGCTGTTCTCCCGGAGCAAGGTGGGCTGCGCGGCGAGGACCGGCACCAGGGCCCTGGCCACTCCGGGCGCTGCTTCTGCTCGCAGAGTCCGGGGCCCAGTTCTCATCCACGTTCCCTCCAAGCCCGTCACCGACCGGCCAGATCTGGTTGCTGGCACTCAGCTGGGAGGGTCGGTGCTTGTGGGCCCAGGTGCTCGCAGAGGGGACTGGGCGGTGCCACGGCTGACAGACAGGAGCGAAGCGCCGCTGTGGGGACGGGTCCTCTGAGCGGGGGTGTCGGGCCCTGCAGGGAGGGGTGGCCTCCGTGTGCCCGCCTGTCCGCAGAGGGCGCTGGAAAGCAGAGCGGACCTGGGAGGGGCTCCGAGCACTGCTCACTCGGGCTGCGCCCACTGTGGTAAGTGTGAGCTGCTCGGCGCCCCGGGCTGACCCGGAGCAACCGCCAGGCCGCGAGCGGGCGAGGTTGTTCTGATGTTTCCCTCATGTGTCCCCGTCTCCGAGGAGTCGGTTCAGCTCAGCACACCTGTCGTCTGCAGAGGGGCTGCCGGCCGGGTGCGTGGGCGGCCACTGCTGCCTCCTGGGCATGGCCCTTCCTCCGCTCCTCAGGCAGGGCCCACCAGGCTTCCTTCCTCCCCAGGGCAAAGGCCAGCCTGGCCCCCAGGTGCCCTCTTTCCGGCCCTACCTCCTGGCCCTCCTCACGCACCAGTCCAATTGGTCCACGCTGCACCAGTGCATCCGCGTCCTGCTGGGCAAGAACCGGGAGCACAGGTGAGCCCCTCCCCCCACCTGCCAGGGGCCGCGGGGACGCGGCTCCGAGGCTCGGGCATCCGACCCAGCACCTCCCCTCCTCCTTCCTCCGGGCCCTGCAGCTCTCGCCCAGCCCTGGCTGCACCACTGCCCCAGGCAGGGGCCCCGTCAGTGGGCATCGCCTCCTGGGGTACAGAGCACGCTGGCCCAGTGTCCCTGTTGCATGTGACCACCAGGGCAGGCAGCCAGGCCCGGAGCAGCCCACTCTCCCCAGGTCACGTCCACGGCTGTCATCACACTGCCACGTGGGCACCAAATGACCCTCTGTGGCTGGCAAGTCCGGGGGTGGGCAGGGCCAGCGTGGGGCAGGGAGAGGTCAGGCAGGATGGGCCGCCCATGTCCCCTAACCGCTGATCTGGGCCCTTCATGAGGAGCCCCTGGGAGGGTGGTGGCCGAACCGTGTCCTCCCAGGGAGCCTGTTTCCTCCGTCTGCCCCTGCCTTGCTTTCCGTCTGTGCCCAGAAACGGACGGCCTCACGCTTCTGGGGCTCCTTGCTCCCCCAGGTTTGACCCCTCGGCCTCCCTGGACTTCCTCTGGGCTTGCATCCACGTGCCTCGGATCTGGCAGGGAAGGGACCAGCGCACCCCTCAGGCAGGTCATGGGGAGCACCCGCCTGCGGGCTGGGGTGACACGCGTGCGAGCCCATTGGTCCGCCCGGGGCTGGCTGACGGGGTGCCCGTTGCAGAAGCGGCGGGAGGAGCTGGCGCTGCAGGTCCAGGCCCCCGAGCTCCTGGGCCTGGTGGAGCTGATCCTGGCCGAGGCCGAGACCAGGAGCCAGGACGGCGACCTCCTTCAGGCCCGGCTGCCCCTGCTGCTCAGCTGCTGCCGTGGGGACGACGACAGCATCAGGAAGGTGACGGCGCACCTGACTGGCTGCATCCAGCAGTGGGGTGACAGGTGAGGGTGTCCCTGCGCTGATGGGAGCGCCACAGGGTGAGCCGGGCTCGGCTCTGGCAGCAGGGGGCGCCCTGGCCCTCACCCCCCCTTACCCCCGTCCCCAGCCTGCCAGGCCAGCGCTGCCAGGACCTGCTTGTGCAGCTCTACCTGCAGCGGCCAGAGCTCCGCGTGCACGCGCCCGAGGTCCTGCTGCGCAGCGTGGGCGCCACCGCCAGCAGCATCTGCAAGGTGAGCCGCCGCCCTGCTCGCTGCGCCTGCTGCTTCTGAGGTGGCACGCCAACGGGACACGGACACGTCTCCTCAGATTTGAGAACGAAGCAGGAAGCCGGTGCGAAGCGGGTCGTGTCTGGGCAGCCTGTGCCTGCGACCGTGTGGAGGTGCTTGGGTGTGGCTTTTCTCCTTAGAAGTCCTCGGTGTGGAGCAGAGACCCGTCTTCCTGCGTCCCCGTCCTTCCTCAGTGAGGGGCCCCGGCCCAGGGCGTGTGGCGCGGGTGGTGAGGTTTGACGTGTTCCCCGAGACGGCGCACAGCCAGCAAGCGTGCCCTCGCCCGGGCGCCCTCTGCCTCTCCCCGTCACCTCGTCACCTCCGCTCTCCCCGCGTTAGCTGCGCTTTCTGTGGACAGACTCGGTGCGCCCTCTGGGCGGCTCCTGTCACTCCGTGTAGTTCCTTTGAGACCCACGCAGGCCACAGCTGCATGGGTGGTGCGTTTCTTCGTGGTTGCGTGGCTTCTGCCGTGGGCCAGGCCCACCTGCTTGTTGTCGCCTCTGGTGGGCCCTGAGGGGCACCTGCCTCCACTCCTCCTGGGGGCGGGGCCTCCGCACCGGGCCTGGCGCGGGAGGAGTTGCTGTCTTCTGACCACTCTCCTCCTGTTCTGTGCACGTCTCTAACGCTCCACGCACAGCGTAGGCTTCCCCCGCTCGCCAGGTCGTTTTGGCAGAAGTGAGAGCTTTTGTTCTGTGGAAAGGGGTTGACTGAAGTGTGTGTGTGTGTGTGCGCGCACGCTTGTCTAGAAACCTTGGCTGGGGCTTGCCGACCTGCAGGGACGCTGGGGGAAGGAAGGCTTCCCTGGTCACTGCTGGCCTGCCCGGTCCTGGAGGACAGGGACCTTGGCCCCCGGACCCCGCACGCCCCGTGGTGCCCTGTGGCAGCTCCTTCAGGGGCACAGGCTCTGGGCGGGCAGCGAGGTGTGCAGGCAGCAGCCCAGCCTCTGACCCCTTCCTCCCAGCTGGATGTGCTCACACACCGCTTCATCACCCTCCTCGCCGACACCAGCGACTCCCGGGCGTCCGAGAGCCGCGTGGCTGACGCCAACATGGCCTGTCGGAAGCTGGCGGTGGCTCACCCCCTCCTGCTGCTCAGGTACGGCCTCCCCACTCCCGATGCCGTTTGAGAGCAGGTCTGGGCTGACAGCTGACGCGGCACGTGCACAGCCTGGCCAGGCGCTGGAGCCCAGCAGCTGGGCCTCGGCGGGAGGGCAGGGGCACCCAGACCAGGGCGCTGGCGCGTAGCACCTCCTCATTGACCTGGGGCCAGGCGCGGTGGGCCAGACCTCGGATCAGCTGGGCGTCCAGCCGACTCTGGTGGGGTCTGCCCAGTGGTGGGCGGGCGGGCGGGCGAACCACCCAGCGCGCTTCCTGCCTCCAGGCACCTGCCCATGATCGCCGCTCTCCTGCACGGCCGCACCCACCTCAACTTCCAGGAGTTCCGGCAGCAGAACCACCTGACCTTCTTCCTGCACGTGCTGGGCGTGCTGGAGCTGCTGCAGCCGCAGGTGTTCCAGAGCGAGCACCAGGGGGCGCTGTGGGACTGCCTGCGCTCCTTCATCCGCCTGCTGCTGGTGGGTGCCGCCCTGCGCCCCGCGCCCTCCTCAGCCAGCTGCCCCCACCAGTCCCCATTCCGCTCCTCCCGCTGCTCCCACCGCCCTGGCCAGGCCCTTGGGTGGGGGCTCCTGGGGACCAGCGCCTGGGAAGGCCCCCACTTCTCAGAGGTCTGGGCAAACCCCTCGTTTTTCCAAACACAACGGGGACTCAGCTGCGTCTGCACACCCGCTGTGCCTCTGCTGAGCCTGTGGCCCTGAGGTCACGGCTCCCTGTCTGCATGGAGGTCATGAAGGACGAGGCCCTTTGACCCTTCGGGAGCCTCCACCTAATGCCAGTGGCCAGAGGTGGTGGTGGCCGTGGTGCCCAGGGTCCCTGGGGAGGCCTGGGAGGCAGACGGCTGGGCGGGCGTGTTCGGCTCTGAGCTCTGCATCGCTTGGCGGCCCCTTTGCAGAACTACAGGAAGTCCTCGCGCCACCTGGCCCCCTTCCTCAACAAGTTCGTGCAGTTCACCCACAAGTACGTCACCTGCAACGCGCCGGCAGCCGCCGCCTTCCTGCAGAAGCACGCGGACGCGCTCCAGTGAGTGCCTGTGGCCGTGGGTGGCCCGGGATCCTGAGGCGGGCAGCGGCCAGGTCACAGACCTGCTGCCTCCTGGGGTCGGGGCCCTGCCCCCCCCACCCCCCACCTGGAGCCCTGTCCTCACCGTTGCCTGTGCTCTCCCCAGCGACCTGTCCTTCGACAGCAGTGACCTGGTGATGCTCAAGTCCCTCCTCGCGGGGCTGAGCCTGCCCAGCAGGGATGGCCGAGCCGACCACGGCCTGGACGAGGAGGGAGAGGGTGAGTGGGCCCAGGGTTCTGGAGAGGTTATAGGCCTGGCCACCCCAGCAGCAGCAGCAGCCCTAGACCGGCTCAGGTGTCCCTGGGCGGCGGCCCCAGTCGGGCACGTGCAGGCAGCACTGAGGGGTGCCGTGGCCCGTGCGACCCCATAGCACCCCGCCCCACCGTGGAAGCTGGCCAGGCCCCCACTGTGCTGTCTGGCCCTCACGTGTGACAGTGACACGGCCCCCACAGGCCGGGCCAGCGGTGCTCCTCACGTCCCCGACCAGCTGGTGATGGGTGAGCGTGTGACCACTGAGCCACAGGCGCTGGCCCTTTAGGGCTGCTCTCCTGTCCATCGCGGGTGTGAGTGTGGCTCTCGGCAGTCCGTGCAGCACTTAGCACAGAGCCCAGCACTCAGGTGTCTTTATTGAGCGCCTGCTGTATGCCAGGAGAGCACAGGAAGGGAGCAGCAGGTGACAGGCGCCCCCTTGGCTCCTGTTGCATACCCTGCTGAGCGCCCTGCTCCGCTGGGGGCACCTCCTGGCCCTGTGGTTCGGGGACTGCCGGGCAAGGACGACCGCTTGCACCCACGGGTCCTGCAGCCTCGATGTGGGTGTTTCCCGATCACCCCCGGGCGGCCCTGCGTAGACAGCATTCCGGGACGGCCATGTCTGCAGCCACAGGCCTGGCTTCCTGTCTTCCAGACGAGAGCTCGGCGGGCTCCCTGCCCCTGGTCAGCGTCTCCCTCTTCACCCCGCTGACCGCAGCCGAGATGGCCCCCTACATGAAGAGGCTCTCCCGAGGCCAGACCGTCGAGGGTGAGGCTGTGGCCAGGCCTAGAGCCTCCCTGCAGGGCACCCAGAAGAGCAGCCTTGCTGGCCTGGGAGGGGCGGGGCTGCTGCCTCCTGGGGGTGCAGAGGGCGCTGGAGGGAGGGCAGCCGGCTGCAGGCAAAGCAGAAGGTTGGGGAGACCCTGCAGTGGGGGGTGGGGGCGGAGGTACCGGCAAAGGGGGACTGGCGGCTGGCGGCGTCTGCAGGAGAGGAGGCCTCGGGGCCGGGGGTGGTGCTGGGAGGCCTGGGAGTGACGGGTGCCTGGGGCTGAGCTGCCACCTGGCAGGAGGGGTGGGGCGTCTGAGGAGCCTGGCATAGGTGCAGAGCCCTGGCCCTCGGGGCTGGAGAGGCTCGGGGAGGGTGTGCGCCCCTGAAAGCTCCCCGTTGGCCGGCGCCGTGGCTGGTCACTGGCCAGCGGAACGTGGGGTGCTTTCCCCCTGGGCCTTACCCAGCGCGAGGACAGTGCAGAAGGTTCCAGGAGGCGGGGGCTCAGTGATGGGCACACTGCACCCAGGGAGCCCGCAGGGCTAGGCCAGGGCCTGGGACGCTCCTGACCTCTGTCCCTGCTGGCGGGTGGCACGAGGCACTGCCGGCCGGTCCTGCTGCAGCCGCCCCCCTCGTGTGCCCCCTGCCCCCACAGATCTGCTGGAGGTTCTGGGCGACATAGACGAGATGTCCCGGCGGAGACCCGAGATCCTGGGCTTCTTCTCGGTTAGTGAGCGGGGCCTCCCGGGGGGCTGACCTGCTGCCCCACGTCGGCTCCTCCTGGGGTGTCCGCAGCTCGTGCTGTGCCTGCACCCGCAAGTCGGCACGGAGCAGCCCACGTGGGCCCTGGCGGGAAGCCCTGGGGGTGGGGGCAGCACGTGCGGGAACCCAGCCCCCGATGCCCGCGGTCGAGCCTGGACCACGGCAGGGCCACCGCTCTGCTCGGGGCTGCAACTCGCTGACGGGTCTGAGTCCCAGAGCTGGCCAGGCACCGGAGGGGCTTGGGAGCGGGGTTCCCGCTGCTGTCGTCGTCGTCGTCAGCGCACCGCTGTCAGGAGGCCGTGACCCTGGGCGCTGAGGGCTTGTGCCTGGACAGCAGGCCGCCCAGTCACACCCCGCCCCTGCCCTGCCCTGCAGACCAACCTCCAGCGGCTCATGAGCTCCGAGGAGGAGGCGTGCCGCAGCCTGGCCTTCAGCCTGGCCCTGCGCTCCATCCAGAACAACCCCAGGTGAGCCGCGTGGCGGGGGGAGGAGTGGGGGCGGGCCTGGCCGTGGGCTCTAGAGTGGAGTCTGGAGCCTGGGCCGTCGGGCGTCGAGGGGAGGTGCCCACTGAGCACATGCCTTCTCAGCATCGCGGCCGACTTCTTGCCCACGTTCATGTACTGCCTGGGCAGCCGGGACTTCGAGGTGGCGCAGACGGCCCTCCGGAACCTGCCGGAGTACACCCTGCTCTGCCAAGGTGCGTGCCGGCCCTGCCCCGCCCGCCGCCAGGCGCCGCTGCGGCCCTGCCCCTGTGGCCCACCGCAGTCCTGTCTCCCCAGAGCACGCGGCCATGCTGCTGCACCGCGCCTTCCTGGTGGGCATGTACGGCCAGGTGGACACGAGCGCCCAGATCTCCGAGGCCCTGCGGATCCTGCACATGGAGGCGGTGATGTGAGCCTGACGCCCCCCACGCGGCCTGGCCCTCGACGCGTCCACCAGGCCCCCCCAGGCCAAGCCCAGACCTCCAAGGCCTCGGTTCGCTGGCCTCCTGCTGGGGGGTGGGCGGGGCGGGGCTGACTGTCCAAGGCTGGGAGGGGCTGCACTCAGTTCATGGCCAGGGCTCTGGCCAGCAGCGCGGGAAGGGGGAGGGGGGACGGGGCCACGGGGGATGGTCTGCCGGCCTGCAGTGACTGGATTTGGCCAGTTGAGCGGAGACTGTATGAGCGGCAGGTTCGAATGAAACTTTCTGACCTCAGTGCTGGCTGCTGGGCTTGTCTCCTGAGGTGTGTGGTGTTTAGGGGTGCGGAGCCCCGCCTGTGGCCTGGCCAGCCTGCTCCCCGCGGGTGGGCATGTGGGGTGACTGGGGTCCTCTGGAGGCAGGAGGGCTCTGCCCGCTGACACAGCCTCAGCCTCTCCACTCGGGCAGCGACTGGAGAGGTGACAGTCCCTGGGCCCCCACCGAGTCCTCGGCCCGGGCTTGGCCGGCGCAGGGAGTGAGCCTGCGGGGTCCGCCGTGGCTCCGCCCTCCACACGGGACCCCGGTCAGGAGGCCGGGGCCAGCAGGCCCACCTCCAGTGTTGCTGAGGGCAGAGGCGCAGAGCAGTTCCTGTCCGTACACACGACAGGGCCTGGGGCACCCGGCGGGGGTCAGTGCCAGGTCAGCGTCCAGTGAGGCCTGGGTCCCCGGCTGCACCAGCGTCTCCGGGTCTCCCCTGCCTTCGCTGTGGGTACTGCGTCCCACCCACCCTCACCCGCAGCGGCCGAGGGTCTTCCCGGCACAGAGGCCGCCATCCTACCTCCCGTGGGCTCCCCACTAGCCGAGCACTCGGACCCCTGGCCCCGCCCAGGGCCTTCCAGGGCTCAGGCGCTGGCTCCCAGGTCCACCTGCACCCCAGGCTCCTGCTCAGCGGGGCCACTGGGGGGCGCTGTGGCTAAAGACGGGCCAGGCCCTTGGAAGCCTTGGCCGAGTGGGGCGAGACCGGACGTCCTGGCCATGCCTGGGCCCCTGGAGATGGCCCTGGGGGGACGGGACCCAGAGCCCCTGGGGACTGCAGGTGCCTCCCCAGCTGCAGGTGGCTCAGCCCCTTCCTCTCCAGGCACCCCTGCTCCCGTCCCCAGAGCCCCTGGCATGTCTGCCCGCAGGCCGCTGCCCCGACAGCGCCCCTCAGTGCCCACGTCCTCCCTGTGTCCCGAGTGGGTGGCTTCTCGGCCCCGTGGTGTTTCCCCCAGGACCTCGCTCGGGACACAGAAACCCGACGGCCACTCCTGGGGGAGAAGCTCAGCCCGGCCCGGGGAGGGCCGGCTCCAGGTCGCACAGCACAGGCGTGGAGCTGAGGGGCCCTCGTGCTGCCTGGCCTGGGTGCCGCGTGTGCGTGTGAGTGTGCATGTGCGTGTGTGTGCATGCGTGTGTCAGTGTGTGCGCGTGTGTGATGTGTTTGTGTGTTTGGGGCCTCCTGCTCAAACGGGCTCCAAGCTTGGTTGCCAGGAACTGGCCA
>NW_005873668.1:14438-21362 GCF_000147115.1 Myotis lucifugus | reverse complement strand
CGTGAACGTGATGACTGCAGCTGACAGTACTGCACTGAACCCTGGGAATGTGCTGAGAGAGTAGATGTACATGCTCTCAATGCATTAAAAATGGTAACCCTGTGAGGAGATGCCATGTTAGTTTGACTGTTTGGCTGCAGAAATGATGTCACTATGTATATGAAGTCATCTTGTCGCACGCTTTAAATATATAGTATTTTTTTAATAAAAAAAGAAAGTAGATTAGGGGTAGACTCAAGCTGGAGGAAATTATGGGATTGGGGTTGGGTTATAGCTAAAGGGTTGAGGGTTTCTTTTTGGGGTGATGGAAATATTCTAAAATGAATTGTGGTGATGGTTACACAATTCTGAATATAACCCAAATCACTGAATTGTACACTTTACATGAGTGAATTGTGGGACATATACACTAGATTTCAATAAAACTGTTTTAAAAAAAGGAAAAAGTAGAATCCAGCACAAGGCTTGGCACAGAGTCAGCCCTATGAACCCTCATTACTGAGAGTTTGTGTCTAGTACTGCTGTGTTTCAGACTCCACCCTCTGAGATTAGGAACTCCCATCCCAGCAACCTCACTTACACTCACTAAAGTTCACAGCATGGGCTTGGGAAACATATGTGATCTGTCCGATCTTTGACATGTGTATCTACCAATTGAGGGCAATGACAGCATTATTTAATGGAATAATGTATGTTATTATTGCTCTGATTACAGTCTTCTGACTTTCTGCCGAAGGGATAAACTTTTATGTGCCCCATCCCCTTACACACAGAGAACCATGTGCCTTTAGAATTGGCCAGAATCCTCGGTGTTTGCCATCTCTGACCTGAATGTATGAGGGTGGGGATGGTGAAGACACCATGGCCATCGCCATGACTGGGCACAGAGGGCGGGTGGGGCAGCTGCTTGGGGCTGTTCATGCCAGTCTCAATCCGCTGAGTCAAGGGGCAGGCCACAAAGGCACAAGACTCCACCACCTTTCCCGGGCTTTCTTTTTCGTGATGTGAATCCATAATTTGTCAGCCCTGGTCAGGCTCTGCTACGTCTGCTTTGATTGCTTTAGAGCCACTGTCAGTTCTGGCCTAACGCTCTCTGTCAGGCCTGTGGGGTGAATCCCACGTCCTGCGTGGTTCAGGGTTTGGGCTCTGGAGAAGGGCCATGTGCAAATGACAGAGACGAGACAAGAAATAATAATTTGGAAATTGGGGGACCAGGCGGGAGCCCAACACAAGAAGGACTCCCACTGGTGCTTAGGCCTTGCCAACCTTTTATTCAATTTTGGATACACATCTAGCCCTTAGTCAGGCAGCTAATTGCGGTAACAGACAGACTATCTTAAAGGCCAGTAAATATTAGAAGATTTACTCTGAGACTATTTGGTCAGGAAATTGCTTGAGCCCCCATTGTCAGGACTAGACGATCGGTGCATAACTCTGGCCCTGCCAGGGGTCAAGGTTCACCAGCGTTCCGGGACCCTTGTTTACACTTCTCTGCTAGTGAAGACAATGGGTGGCTTCCCACACTGTGAGACGTGTCTCCTGCTTGGGTTTCATTTTGTTTTCCTTAGTTTTTATTTCAATAGGAAGTTGGAAGGAGAAAAAGCAGCCATTACTATTCACATTCTTTTTCAAAACGAGCCATTTAAATGCATTTAAAGTCACTATTTCTTTATTAGTGAGTTTAAAATAAATAAATAGCAATGATTATTAAAACTTTAAAACACTAACATGACTCAGTCAGCATATTTTGAATATTTTTAAATTTTAAATGGGTTTGAATTTCAATCATCAAAATGCCTTCCAGAATCAGGTTTTCTAAGTGATAAAATTTAAAGGAAACATAATCATCAATGCTAAATGAAAAAATGACTATAACATTTATGTTGGAAAAAAGTGTTTTCTATAGTTATATTTAACTAGAGGCCCGGTGCACAAGATTCATGCACTCACGGGGGTGGGGGGCTCATCCCAGCCTGCACCCTCTCGCAGTCTGGGAGCCCTTGGGGGATGTCTGACTGACGGCTTTCTCCCTGGAGGCTCAGTCCGACATCCTTAGCGCTGCCACGGAGGCGGGGGAGGCTCCTGCCACTTCCACTGTGCTCGCCAGCCATAAGCACTTCTGGCTGAGCAGCGCTCCCCCTGCAGGAGCGCACTGACCACCAGGGGGCAGCTCCTGCATTGGGCATCTACCCCCTGGTGGTCAGTGCACGTCATAGCGACCGGTTGTTCTGCCACTCAGTCGATTTGCATATTAGCCTTTTATTACACAGGATAAAGCGATCCACGAAGAAATCACCATGGTACATGGCCAGTTTTAATTCACAGAAAATGCCACACATGCTTGTATTATTGCTGTGAGGAGGAACTGGCTGAAGGGGGTCCGAGGAGCCAAGGAGAAAGGTCGGATCTGATCTGTGCGCACATTGCTCGCAGCGACATTCTGTGTGACTGTCACTGAGCCCCACCGGCCAGATCTCAGCAGAGAGAACAGACTAGAGGTTCGGGGAATTCAAGGAACACTTTCTACCAGCTGGCAAGAGATTTAAAACGAGGAGGAGCCACGGTCTTCCTGTCATGTTACTGATATACATTCTACCCGGTCTTCTCACATTTTATTTTATTTTATTTGTTAATCCTCACTGGAGGATATTTTTTCATTGATTTTTAGAGAGAGTGGAAGAGAGAGGGAAAGACAGAGAGAGAAGCATCGATGTGAGAGAAACACGTCGAGAACCCGGGACCCTTCAGTCCACAGGCCGACACTTTATCCACTGAGCCAAACCGGCCAGGGCTCCCCTCACATTTTATACAAAATGCTTTCTGCCACTGCACTGTCATATTTCTAAAGTATCCCATTACTCTAAACTTCTTTATAGTAACTGATACGTATTTCAAATGTAGATTATAGTCTCTAATCACTTGGCAATGTGCATTTGTTTTTTTAACCCTCACCCGAGGATATATTTTCCAATGATTTTGAGAGAGAGTGGAAGGGAGGGAGGAGGGGAGAGAGAGAGAGAAAACATAGACCTGAGAGAGACACAGCAACTGTTTGCCTCCCTCAAAAGCCCCCAACACAGCTGGGTAACCTGCAACGGAGGTACGTGCCCTTGACCAGAAGTGAACCCGGGACCCCTCCATCCGCAGGTCAATGCTCTAACCACTGAGCAACCGGCCAGGGTGGTCATGTGCATTTTTATTGGTTTAGCATCGATTGGTCTTCAGTGAAATTGCATGAAGATAGAATCATTAAAAAAAGTAGGATTATCATTGGGTTGAGGTCGTGGGAAGGGCAGTGTTGGCCTTCCAGGTGATACAGTAAAAGGAGAACAGCTTCTCTTTAGACAGGAGTTCAGGTTCATATTTGCATGTCCATCACACTCGAAAAGTAACGCTCTTCACTCAGAAGGTGCTGCTAGAAAAAAAACTCACAAAACAGGCATGTGGGAAATTCGGCTGAAGGAATTCTCCTCAATCGCAGAGAGTTAATGATCATGTGCCACAAGCATTCAGCTTCTACCGTTCACACTGCAGTGTCACTCACAGGGGCCCGCCCATGAGTGGAGGGAAACCTTCGCCTTCACAGGTTTCTCCTGACAGCGAAGCAGCACTGGCTCACTCCTCTGTCTCAGGTGAGCACTCGGTGTTTATACAGCGCACACTTCATTTTAAGGCTGAATATAAAAGAGAGGTTTTGACGTAAATGGAACTAAAGCCATAAAAATGTCCACGCAGAAATTAATGTGCCTCTGAGTTACGGCCCGCTATCCTGTGAAGAAGTGACTTGTTCAGACTGAGTTCCTCCTCTGCAGGGGAGGCCGCAGGAGCTGATGTTTTATCCAGGAAGTGTGGAGGGTTTGCCGCCCCAGACACCTAGCCATACACCGGGACTGCAGAAAAGTAATAAGTTAGATAGATACAGACTTTATTCCCAAGGAGCTCCAAGTGAAGTAGAGGTGCAGGTTGAATTCACCAGAATAGACGTGTGGAGGGAAACATGACGTGACTGTGGCAATGGTGTCGGAGGGTTACGAACAGGTACCCACCCCCCGGTGGGCGATTTGAGTCTGGATCCTTTAGGAAGCGGTCCTTTGCCTGTACCGTGAACAATGCTGTCAGTCAGGTAAGAGCCGAAGAGGAGTTTGGGACAACAGAGCCACATGCGTGTGATACCTCCAAGCCACAGAGCCGTGTGTTTAACATACGTGAGCAAGGGCACTGCGCTTGGAATAAAGCACAGGAGGTGGGTAAGGCTGGTAGGAACTGATCTGCACCTTACGGGGCTGCGGCGACGTCCCCATCGTGAGTGCGACAGTCAGACACCAGGACACTGAGACAGAAAAGCAACAGGAGGCAGCTGATCAATGACTCTCTCTCATCATTGATGTTTCTCTCCCACTCTCCCCCTCCCTTCCTCTTTGAAATCAATAAGAATATACTTTAAAAATCCAAATGAAAAAATATGTATGCTTGTTCCAATTTTTAAAAACGTTTCCTTAAAGTTTAGCATATGCTGATATATAATTGTCATATACACTATTTTGAGAGGGATGGTCTTTAGGTCTTTTCATGAACATAATGTCTCAACACATGTCGATGCTGAGAAACTAATTTTTCAGTCTGTTTCCCACACAGTTTCGGGGGGCGGTGAACTGCTCGCTTCTCAGCTGCAATTTTGAGCTCCACTGAACTGTGCGGATGTCCCATTTTAAAGCAGAACATATGTGAGGAGAACTGTTCCCGTTACGCTCGACGGACACCCCTGCCTGTGCTCTGAATTCACACCAGGCCTCTGCTATGAACTAATAACCGTGATTATTTAGGTAAAGGCAGTTCACATCCCATCTCTGTTTCACTGAGGAGCAGCTGAAAGCGCATCTCCACGACGCAGTGCAGCGTCCTGCTCTGTCCTTCGGCGCGGCGGGAGCGCGGCTCAGGCCAGGAAGCCCGACACCCACCTGACCCGCATCCACCCGGTTCCCGTCTAAGTCAGCGAACAGCTGCTATGGACATGAGGAACACGGGTCTCCTCATGACGTGCGACGCCGTTTGAATGAACGTGGTGATGCTTAGCGATAGTGCAATTAGTGGGCATCGTAAAAAAGTAATCCACAGCCAGATTTATCACTTATTTCGTTCTTATCCCACTTCTGACGCAACATAACAGCTTCCTAGGGAGAAGCATATACTGCCCCCGGACGGCATGAAAGCAGCAGCCGCCGCCGGACCTGAATTCTAGCCTCAGCTATAGGACACACATGGGGAGCTGTAGGGGACACACAGGGAGCTGTAGGGGACACACAGGGGGGGCTGTAGGGGACACACAGGGGGAGCTGTAGGGGACACACAGCGAGCTGTAGGGGACACACAGGGAACTGTAGGGGACACACAGGGGGAGCTGTAGGGGACACACTCGGGGAGCTGTAGGGGTCACACAGGGAGAGCTGTAGGGGACACACATGGGGGGGCTGTAGGGGTCACACAGGGAGCTGTAGGGGACACACGTCTACCTGCTCCACCCTGGGAGACAGGAGCACCTTGGCAGGGACTAGCAGAAGTCAAGGGCGAGCAGGGACCTGGAGGAAACAAGGGAATCTCAGGCCGAGGCAGCCTGTCCCCCGGCTCCTTCACACATGTCCTCACTGAGCAGAGCCAGGGTCGCTGGGGAACACTGATCCATGTTCCTCGGACAGATCATCTCGTCCATCTAAACATTTACATCTTTTCCCTCCATGGATGCTGTCTTGTGGGCGGTTACAAAGGACACAAAAGTCTTCCTACTTCAAGCAGCATCTGTGACCACTGACTCCAGTTCTGCTTTTCTGAAGTCCCTGCGTAGCAAGCCAAACCCTTAGCTACTAAACACGGTCATTTATTTATTTTCAAAAAATATTTTTATTGATTTCAGAGAGGAAGGGAGAGAGAAAAATAGAAACATCAGTGATGAGAATCATCGATCGGCCACCTCCTGCACGCCCCCCACAGTGGATCGAGCCCACAACCGGGCATGTGCCCTGAGTGGGAAGTTGAACCATAACCTCCTGGTTTGTAGGTTGATGCTCAACCACTGAGCCACACTGGCTGGGTCTAAACACAGTCATTTTAGAACCACACCTCAGGCTGTCTGAAGTACACGAGAAAATACGCTAATGCCCTCCCACAGAGAGGGTGTGATGTTATCGGTGCCTTGAAGGCACTCTCTGGGTGAAGTCCTAGTGCAAAACCAAACAAGCTTGACCAGTTGTGACCCAGCCTATGGGCCCAACCATGACCCAACCTGCACTTTCTCTTCCATTCAATCATCACAGCAAATCCACTAAAAAACAGTCAATCATCACAGCAAATCCGCTAAAAAACAGTCGCTGGGCGTCACCGAGCTCTCACCTGTGTCCCTGGGCTGTGCGTGTCTGCATGGTATTTCCAGGTTACCCTCCTCCCACCCACCTACCCTCCCCGCCTTCCCTGAGGCTCGTCAGCCTGCTCCATGCTCTGTGTCTGTGGGTCTATCTGGTCCACCAGTTCACTGCAGACGAGGCCGAGCTGCTCAGAACCTTCGTAAATGTGATGCTCCACTTATACCGCTTTCTTCTCGATCCCCGGTTATTGCTTTATTTGGGGGGGGGGTGGGGGGGACGGAGGCATTTATTTATTTTTAATTTTATCTTTATTGTTGAAAGTATTACATCTGTGGTGAAGGCCTGGGTGGGGGGAGGGGTACCTTCTCCTTGACCTCCGCAAGCTAAACACGTCAGATGTTTTACTTTATCCGCACAGCAGTGTGTTTCTTATCTTTGTTGGAGGGCACTGGACTGGGAGCTGCACTCCACCTGTCCTCAGCCAGGAGCCCAAGGCCACAGCAGCGGCTCAGAGGTGAGGAAAAGACAGACGTGTGGTGGGTACAGTGAGGAAACCATACAGTTGAGG
>NW_005873668.1:0-14338 GCF_000147115.1 Myotis lucifugus | reverse complement strand
CAAACCATAAGGAAAAGCAAAGAAGCATTGGGTTTTTTCTGCGAATTAATAAAATGTGAGTCTCAGATATATTAAAAAATATATTAAAATGTCAGGCTAAGTGTGGCTTCAGTGGCTGAGCACTGATATATGAACCAGAAGTTCACAGTTTATGTGTCAGGGCACATGCCCGGGTGGTGGGCTCGATCCTCAGTGTGGGGCATGCAGGTGGCAGCCGATCCATGATTCTCTCTCATCATTGATGTTTTACCTCTCTCTCCCGCTCCCTTCCTCTCTGAAATCAATAAAGATATATTTTTAAATAAAAATAAATAAATGTGAGTCTCTCAGAACACATGGCTATAAATAATCACATATACAGTACACGACTTCTATAACACCATAGAAGAAAATACATCTACATATTAATACAATATTTCCACTCTTTAAAAGTCATATAGATGACATAGCAATGTGTTTGATTTTTAACACATGTGATTTATGCTGTTGGCCTACTATGCTTTTCAAAAATATCTCAATATACCCCTGTGTCGATATATTTAAATATCTTATCTGCAGTCAGTGTATTTAGGAAGAGTCAAAACGTGAAACTGAGAAAATAATCTGGTTAATTGTGCCATCACAACATCCTAATGTGCCGCCAACACTGATTTGAGAAAAGAAATAACATTACCCATTGCATATGCTCAACAATAAATTTTGATGTTTAAAAATCTGAACAGATTTTGGAGGCATTTTTACTTCAATATTCCAACATTAAAACCTAAATACTTACAAAATTGTGTTTTCCACAAAGCAGGTTCTATCCAGAGAATACTAAAAAATCAACTAAAGCCATGAGGTTTCACTTTATTGATCTCTAAATCAAAGGCAGACGTGTGAATTTAAATAATTTGAAAATAAAATGAGCATAGAACTTAAACCCATGAGCCAAGTTTTAATCTGAAGCAGCCTGAAGTAACAAGATTCCATCCTGAAGGATTTGTGTAAGTAAAGTGTGGATGAATATATTACAACCCTAGATAACTACACTTCACTCCTGGTTCTAATAAAAATGTTCAAATAGTATAGCCTTAAAAGTTGATGGAATATAAATATATATATATGCATACTAGAGGCCCGGTGCACAAAATTTGTGCAGGGGGGTGTCCCTCAGCCCGGTCTGCACCCTCTCCAACCCGGGACCACTCAGAGGATGTCCGACCGCCAGCCGGACATCCCTCTCGCAATCCAGGACCTCTGGCTCCTAATTGCTCACCTGCCTGCTTGCCTGATCACCCCCTAATCACTCTGCCTGCCAGCCTGATGCCCCTAACTGCCTTTGCCTCATCCCTGCCACCGTGGCTTTGTCCAGAAGGACGTCTGGAAGGTTGTCCGGAAGATGTCTGGTCTAATTAGCATATTAACCTTTTATTAGTATAGTTATATGTATATATAAATGCACACAAAAATATTTACTAACAAAAATATGATATCATTGAAATGATTACTCTCCCTTTATCTTCTAGGTCCAAACATTTTAAATGCATTTTATCTAGATGAAAATAGTTATTTTCATTGCATTGTCATGTGATGTATCACATGTATGTACATGGTCATCCAAAATATATGATCTCTCCATTGTTAATGGAAAGTAACACCTACCTTTCACTTTGTAATGCAACATGTGGCTACATCAAAGTATTTGTAGTTACTGGTTGTATAAAAATGTGTAAGTCTTTTTTTAAATGATTCTGTTGATTTTTAAAAATATATTTTTATTGATTTCAGAGAGGAAGGAAGAGGGAAAGATAGAAACATCAATGATGAGAGAGAATCATTGATGGGCTGCCTCCTGCACGCCCCACAATGGGGATGGAGCCTGCAACCTGGGCATGTGCCCTGACCAGGAATTGAACTATGACCTCCTGGTTTATAGGTCAATACTCAACCACTGAGCCATGCTGGCCAGGCAAATTTTTTTGTTTTATCATGAAGAAAATAAATATATGCACACATTGGTTTACATATATCAATATACTTTTACGTACATATTTGGAGGCAAAAATATTTTAAACCTTCCAAAATACATAAGTTCCCCGAAGCCTCTGTGATCAAGTAGAAACCACAAACAAGAAAGTAAAAAACAGAAGCGCACCCTCTTGACAGGGTCCGTTACTGACAGGAACCAGTGAAGGCAACGGAGCACAGAAGTCCTGGCATGAACGTTTAGGGCAGTAATGGGACTGGGCACCGAGCTTAGGAGGGTTGACGGCTAACCCTTCCCTGGGTCGTGCCTGGTTCAAACGAGAAGATGAGCTATGCCTGCATGAAGACGTATGTCTTTATGTCAGTAGAGACAAGAGAACCCCTGGCGGATGGATAGTAGCTGGCCAGGAGAACTGTGAGGCTACTCATCCGACACACTCCGATCAGAAACGTCTTGCAAATACTACGTCCTGAGAACTCCAGCTCATTTAAAGCTGAATAAAAAGAAAGAAAAAATTGGCATATCAATAAATAGATGTTATAAATAATGTAAAGGAAATAAGCACCAGAAATTATATAAAGGAAATAAGCATCAGAAACCTACAGATAAAATTAATGAAACCAAAAGCAGATTCTTTCTTTTTTTAAAAATTTTAAAAGACTTGAAGTTTTTAGAGCAGTTATGGATTTACAACGAAGTATAGATATTTCCCACATATCTCCTTCCCATGCACATGCACAGCCTTTCTTGTAATCAACATCATTCACCACTCAAAGTCCATAGTTTACTACAGGGTTCACTCCCGGTGTTGTACATGCCATAGGTTTGACATATGCATTATGACATGTATCCACCATATAACACACAATGCATTTTTATAGCAAAAGCTGATTCTTTAAGACCAAAAAAAAAGATAAACCTTAGCCAACATTAGAGAGATAGATTGATTGATTGGTAGATGATATAGATAGATGATAGATGGATAGATGATAGGTAGATAGATGATAGATTGATGATAGGTAGGTAGGTAGATAGATAGATAGATAGATAGATGATAAAGGAAGAGAGAGAGAAAACACAAATTACAAATTTTGGGTAAAAGTATGACATCTGCATGGATTCCACAGAAATAATTGGATCTGTGCCTATTAAAGAGGTTGTATTTGTAATTTATAGCATCCCCACAAAGACACTGTAGGTCTGGTGGCTTTGCAGATAAGCTGGCACATTCAGAGAAGGAATAATGCCAATGGTCACAAATGCCTAGGAAGCCGAAAGTGAAGGGATGTTTCCTGACTGGTTCGATAATAAACCAAAGGCCTCAGAAGGAAAGTAAACTAATGAGCAATGTTCCCCTTCAACAAAGATGAAAAGTTTATAACAGTTTGGCTAATTTAATCTAACAATATAGTAAAGTGATAATGCGTCGCGACTACATGCTGTTTATCCCAAGAACCCAATTTGATTTTATATTTGAAAATAAATTTATGTAACTTATCACATTAACCAAATAAAAGAGTAAAATCATATGATCACCACAGTAAAGAAAAAGCTTTTAACATAACCCCTCCCCCCCGAAAAAAGCTCTCAGAAAACTAGGGAAAAGGAACTTCATTTTAATTATGACCAGTTTTTTGGGGGGAGGGGCTATACCCAATGTTACACTTAATTGTGAGAATCTGGCTATTTCCCCTTAAAATCAGGAATAAACAAGGATTTCCAGTCTCATAAATTCAATTTATACTGGAGGTTCTAACAAGTTCAATGGAGCAGAAAGGGTGGGTGTTGTGTTTGGAAAAGGATGAGTATTTACAGATGACATTATGGTCTATGGTAAATCTGATACAATCTGCATCAAAGCTCCCAGAATAAGTGAATTGGCTCAGCAAGAATATAAGATAAAGATCAATGTGCAATAATCAATTGTATTACTATTTATAAGCAATAAACAAATGCACCTTGACATTAAAATAAATATTATATTAGTATCAACACTTATGGAAGAATTTAGGGATAAACCCGACAAAACACGCAGAAGACTTACACATAGAAAACTGCAAGATACTGCTAACTGCAACTAAAGAAGACAAATAGATGATGGGATACTCCATGATCATGGATCGATATACACGATGTTGTTAATGTCAATTCTTTCAATAGATCTATAGTTTCAACACCATCTTCATCAAAATTCCAGCAGCCTTGATTGTAGAAATAGAAAAACGGATTCTAAAATTCATAGGAAAATGCCAAGAACCTAGACCAGCCAAAACAGCTTTTATAAAGGACAGAACTGGAGGAGGAATACTGTCCTATAGAATTACTATAAATACAATCAAGACAAAGAGATATTGGCAGAATAGACAACCTAACCGATCCACACGACGAAGAACCAGAAACAGGCCAAGACGAAGTGGGAAGTCAGGTTCACAGTCTTCCCACAAAGGGTACAAAACAGCTGGATAGTATCTGGGAAACCAATGTCTACCCTGCACCTCACAACATCGAACAAAAATTAACTAAGACTGGATCCTAAACCGCGTTGTAAAACACAGTGCTATCCCATTTCTAGAAGAAAGCATGACACATGTGACCTTAGGCAGACAGATACATTGAATATTTTGTAGAGATTTTGTCAAAAGCATAATTCTCCAAAGACTACCCTGATAAACTAGACCTCAGCAGAATTAAAATCTTCTGCTCTTTAACGACATTCAGGGAATAAAAAGATGAGCCACCGATAAAGAGAAAACATTTAAAAATTATAGTATACCTAATAAAGGTCCTTTTTATAGAACATATAAAAATTCTGAAACTAGATAATGAATTTTTTAAACAAAAACTGGTAAAAGTTTTAAACCTACACTTTACCAAAGGCTATAGAAACGCATGAAAGGTCACGGGGCATGTCTAGATGGAAACCACACCTGTACACCTGTCAGAGTGCCTGCCTGTCCCAAAGCGCACAGGGGTGCGGAGGAAATGAACTCTTCTACTACTGCCCGCACGAACGCACCGCCGTTCAACCACTGTACGGAACAGGTCAGAGGCTTCTCATGTTACACACTCGTACCACACGCTCGGCACCCCACGCTCAGGGCAGTGTTGGCTGTGTTCACACAAAAGCCTTGGCATGAATGCCGACAGCTACATAATCACCAACACCGACAAGCACGTGCAGTGGCTGATGCCGTGCCACGCGCGTCTAACGGAACAGTGGTTGGCAACAACAAGGGATAGATTTTCTATTCCTACTACATGGAGGCATCACTACATCATTATGTTTATCGAGAGAAGCCAGACAAATGAACACTCGCCCTATGGTTTCATTTATGTTCGGTTCTATGAACGCACGGAGCGGGCGGGAGAGGCAGGGCGGGCGGAGGAGCGGCCGGGGAATGAGAGCCCGAGGGGCCGATCGCCGCAGTGACGCTGATTGCGGGCTGGCTTCCCAGGTGTCTGCGTGGATCCACACGTGCCGCACTGTCCCTGCCCGTGTGTGCGGCTTATTGCACGTAAATTATACCTCACTAACGTGTTTCAAATAAGAGAACGATTCACAAACCCCTATTGCCCCAGCAACACCATTTAACTCATTTAACTTAATTGCTCAGATGATTTCAGAAGTGTCTACGGAGAGGGTACAGGCGGTGGTTCGGATTTTCGGAGGAAACTGCCTCATGCGGCTTCCCATGGAGCCCCGTAGAAGACAAGGGCTGACGTGCCACCGGGGTTCGTGGAGCCTGTTCTGTGGACACGTGTGAGGTGACCCTCAGCCCAGGAAGGGCGACCGGGTCCCCGGTGACGAGGGAGCCGCTGGGCAGACAGCACTCCCTGAGCAGACGTGGCCGAGCCGGGAGGATCCGTGTGTGGAGCCCAGAGGAGTTTGGGGAGTTCAGCCCCACGCACACAGTCTGCGTCTCTGGCTGGGTGTTTAGATAGATCCCTCCCGGGTCTCCCCACGGCCATTGCTACGGGATTCTCTCCAAGCCAAAGGAAAGCAAAATGCGTGCTCTCTGGTTTGTCTGCATGTTTTCGTTTGGTCGTGCTGTCGCTGAGGAGAGTATAACGCTTTGAAAAGGGGATGGGAATATGCTGCAGGTGGTAGAACTCTGGGGGCCGAGGGTCAGATGCCCAGGACAGCGTAAGGGCAACCCAGGCCATCGCCAGAGCAGAATGTGCTGTGTCCTCACAGGGGACATTGGCTACTTACAGAGGCCGGCGCCACAACCAGGGTGGCCAGGGACATGGGCCCCGGCTGATCATGCAATAAAACATCCCACATCCGTGCACTCAGCTCAGGAAATGCCCATTAGAATCTAGAGAAAAAGAATGAGGGGAATCATGGAGACTCAAGCTAACAAAAGCACCGTAGTCAGTTGAGAGGTGGACGGGGGATGGGGGGGGTGCGTGCGGGGGAGAGAACCCTTCAACTGCTTCCTAAGTCTGATCGCTAAAACTGGGTTCAGATCGGAATTCATAAAACACGTAAACTTAAGGAATGCACAGACGGGTCTCCCCCACACACTGAAGTCACAAATACGGCTGAACCGGCTGCTTCATGAGCAGCAGGGAAGAAATCGCCTGGGTGGCAGGGGCACAATCCCCAGAGGAGAAGCGTAGGACCAGCAGCCAATAGAATAGAGCATCCCGGATCCGCCCAGTGGCCCTGTGGGAGCTACAGGCGGGTGCGGACTTGAAGACTTTTCTGTTCTAAGTTTTCCTTTTTCTGAACCAACCTTACCTGAGCCAACCACAGTGAACATCACGAAAGGACCGCAGCTACAAACAGTCTGTCTATTTGCTCAGATGTGTGTATTTCCTGGGATCAAAGTATGTACTTGAGTATCATTGCACACAAAGACAGGGAGTGTGCATAGGCGAGGTAACCTAACATTCCATAAAAAATATCACAGTCCTCAGTTTCATCGGTCTGGTTGAAAATGACACAGACAAGCATTAGCTGTTTGAAGAAAGTGGTAGAAAAGGCTGAAGGGCTGCCTCAGTTGACTGAATTATCCCATCGGGGACAACACCTGCAAGTCCAGTGTGTGCTTACAGTCTGCTCCGCGCTCTGAAGCCGAGACACGATACAGGGGCGTCATCTCCCCACAGTCAGAACACACAGGTCTGGGAACGCGGTGTGGGAGCGGCCTTCTCACTCGCGGACCCAAGACCCACGGGCACGATCCCTTTCTCCCTCCGTCTGAACTTTGGGTCTGACTGAGAGGAACGTCTCCACCAAAGGATGTACCATTCGCCCTGAACTGGAAGGTGAGATTTACTGGTTGACTATTTGGGGCACCTCATGCCGTGATACAGGGTAGAGAAAGGGGTCAGTATAAAGGCCGTGGGGATCGACTCCAAGCCCAAGAGGAAACTGGCTTTCCGTCGGCACACAGTGGGGGGACAGGAAGCACTTGGTCTGAAACAGAGAACTTCCCATGTCTCCAGGTAGCCAGTCCCCAACTGCCTCCAGTTCTGTTAGGGTTTAGGTGCCTAGAAGGGGGGCTGGCAAGCGTACAACACCAGATAAAGACAGGAAAACGTTTTATTCACATCTGTACCCCAAGGACAGTGAAGGTTAAGTGGCGGGAAAGTGGATTTCTCACACTTTACGTGTGGAAGCACAGTTTGCCGGTGGAACAGAAACAATGATTTCCGTACAGGATGGTGTTCAAGGGCCTGGTCTTGGCCTCAGACACGGGTCCTCCAGGCCTGATCTCGTGTATGTGTTAGAATACATTTCTTAACTATTTTCCCCTGGACTCTCTAACTTGTATAATAATTTATATTACTATTGTCAAGATTAAATAGGATAAACACTGTCTGACAGATAAATACTTAGAAAAGAATAGATTTTATGCATATTATTATAACATATTATCAGATGACCATTAATTTGCATCCAGAATCTAAATTCTAGAGATGGAAGGAGACTTATGAGAATTCATTTCTACTCTTAATTTTACAGAGGAGAAAATAGAGTCACAGGAAGAGATAAAGAACTTCAGCTAAGGTCAGAATACTAGTGCAAAAGTTTTGAAAATCAATGACTAAGGAATAAATAGCACCTTTACAAAATTTATAGACAGAACCTTGTAGGCAGAAAATAAATAGGCTAGGAATACAATAATAATTATAATTTGCTGCTATAAACTTCAAAAATTTGATAAATCCATATACTTCTCATCACAAACCAATTTGGCATGCAAACGATGAAAATGAGATTATCTCTTAAACTTCAATATGTGATTCTGGAAAATAGTCATTGACTTGCTCGTTGACATTATTACTTCAGGTCAAAGGGATTCTTAGGCAAGTGCTATGTGTAGAGTAGTCATAGATGCAGTGTCTACCAATGATTACCTAGATTTAAGTTATTTTTTGTATGCTTAAAAATAATATATAATTCTGTGTGTGTGTGTCCATGTGTTGTGCTTGCATTCATCCTGGTAATGAGATGGAAAGCTGCTTAAATAGGTATTTTTAAAGAATAAAATTATATAATCCCAAAATGTGAATTATAAAAGGGGATTCTATTTCTTTCTTGAAACAACTTGGATCACTGACATGAATACTGAGTCCCAATATCCTTTATAATGTTTTATCATTAGAAACTAATGTAAGAATTTGGGGGAGAAATATTATTATACCTGAACAAGGAGACAGTCTATGGCACAAAATCCAAAAAAAGGAATTCCAGATTCAGAAAAATAATGACAGAACCGGATACTCGATTGGATCAGCATTAGAATAAAATAATTAAAGGGAATGCAAAAATAAGGTGGCCCTTACAGACACAAAACACACTGCTTGAGGTTAAAGCAATCCTCGATACCGTGCAAGCTTCACACAGCCTTGCTCAAGCATAAGAAATAAAACTTTAAAAGATCAAGACTTGCCAAAGCGCAAAACAGACTTTTGTTTGATTTTTCTTGCCTGGAGCACAGCTTTCCCCAGGAAGGTGGTCAAGCGCCCTGAGCATCTGCCTGTGCCGTTCCTCTCGAGCGGAAACTGCAGGCCTCAGACGCTTCCCCTGGAAAACCCTGCACAACAGGCCGCGAGGCCTTGGTCTGAATTTAGTCTTCGTCATAAGACTGTTATCAGCGGTGGAAAAAGTCACACAGTGATTTCTTAAAGGCCATCAACGGCCTCTTGCTTTCATGTGACTTCCTGGCCCTTCTGCCTTGGCTCGGAGTTTAACTACAACAGCGCTCCTAAGCTACGGTTTTCAGCACTGGACTTCTGGCAATAGACTCCACTTCTCATTTGTACTGAGGTATTGATCCTTTTTAAAAATATATGTTTATTGATTTCAGAGAGAAAGGGAGAGGGAGAAAGAGATAGAAACATCAGTGATGAGAGGGAATCATTGATCGCCGCACATTGGGGATCAAGCCCTCAACCGGGGCATGTGCCCTGACGGGAAATCGAACCCATGACTTCCTGGTTCATAGGTTGATGCTCAACCACTGAGCCTCGCTGCTGGGCAGGAGTGATCCGTTGCAGAGTGCATCTGACGCCCTCTCTCCTCAATTTTGAAAGCCCAGGGCTGTTGCCCTTCTCTTGATTCAAGACAATCTTTGTTGGAGGAGAGTCAACAAGGACCCTCCCATCAGCTCCGTCTTGAATGAATTTCCCTGCATTTTGTTGGTATCACTTCCCTGGAACAATAAGCACAGCACTTGTTTTTGAAAGCTCTTCTCCAACTCAAATGCGGATTATTTTTATTTTTATTTATTTATTTATTTTTTGTTACCTCAACTACACACTAATAAAGTCCAGATTTAGCTCAGGGTAGATGTAATGTTATGTGGCCACATGAGTAGAATATTTCTGTGAAGCTTAATTTTTAAAATGTTAATCTCACTCTGACTTCTTCCCCTGGCCTTTAAAAAGAGAAAACACACACACACACACACACACACACACACACACACACCACTGCTTGTCAAAAGGCCAAACGCACACACGCAGATCTGAGTGCTCGGTGAACGCAACTCAATAAAGTTCAGACAGTAAAAAGCAGTAGTGAAAAGCCACATGTCATTGCAAAGTGGCCCAGTGAAAAGGACCACTCCCTACTCGTTTTAGAGTTTTCACATTAGAAGGTGTATTTCTGGAGGTCACCATGCTAAGGCGAGCAACGAGTAAATTGTAATCAAACGTCCAAGCCATCTTAGAGAGGACAGAGCTGAGAAACATCTAGAAGATGGTAAGAAGAGAGAAACTTCGAGAGTAACCAGATAACTTATATGCACATATGCATAACCCATGGACACAGACAATAGGACACTGAAGGCCTGGGGTGGGGGGTGGAGGGAGCAATGGTGGAAAAAGAGGGACATCGCTAATACTTTCAACATTAAAGATAAACATGTTTAAAAAGAGAAGGACTTGGTAAATTTGAGTTAACATTACGTATAACAAAGGGGAGGAAGAGATGATGGTGGGGCTATTCAGTCATCACTATTAAAGCGAGGTCCTGCTTCGTGGCCACAGGCTTAGGATGCAGATAAGAAACAGGGTTATTGGGAGAGACGTGCACTCAGAGAGCAGCGGGCACAGGCGACCCTGCAGAGGCTCACTACCTCCCGCTTCGACCCGCAGAGCCGCGCGCTCCATGGCCCGACGGCTGGAATTTCTAATATTCGCTGTTAGACGCCTGACGTGTTTCGCAAATTTCATCATACAATCTCTCTCTATTTCCCACATGTTTACCCTCCTTTTTAAGAAAATATTTTCAACTTTATCTTTAAAATAATATCAATTTGAAGACACCTGTTGTGGTAGGTTTACTTTAAACACCTCCTGTTCCCTGAGGGCTCATTTCATAGAAATCTACCCTGAGCCTCTCTCTGAGAAACTGGCCTTTGAGTCTTTCAAGTTTATTTTTCTTGCAGGTTTGTCATAGCCGCTGATTTTATTTCAGTGTCTTGTTAATAACAGCCATTCTTATTAACCCGTTAATAACAGGTGAGAGGTATAAACCTCCATTTTTAAAAACAATGTTTAGCCCAACCGTCATGGCTCAGTGTTGGAGCATCAGCCGATGAACCAGGAGGTCACAGTTTGATTCCCAGTCAGGGCACATGCCCCGGTTGAGGGCTTGATCCCCAGTGTGGTGCGTGCAGTAGGCAGCTGATCAATGATTCTCTCTCGTCATTGATGTTTCTATCTCTCCCTCCCTCTCCCTTCCTCTCTGAAATCAATAAAAATATATATTTATAAATGAATGAATGAATGAATGAATGAATAAGATGTCTAGGTCATTATCATGAAGGCATAAGTTGTTCTTTTATTCTGTCCCCTTTGATTTACAACTCATCAGACATGCCAGAACCCCCAAGAGATCCATTCACCCCTGCAGCTAAAAAGGGGTAGGTTGGGCCCTGGTGGCCAGCGGTGGCAGAGGCAGTGCTGGCAGAGGAAGCAACAGCAGGCCAGGCCGTGAGCCAGCCGAGCTCTCTGGCAAAGGCAGTGGAGGGTGAGGCAGAGTGGCGGTCAGCCTGGCCCACGCTGCCGCTGGAGGGACCGTTTCTCTGCAGAGAGACCGTAGTGACCAAGGGGCAAGAAAGGAAAGGAAAGAGGCAAACGAACTGAAGGAAGCCAGGAAGCCCTTGGAAGCAGGGGGCCCACCCTCCAACCTCGGGGCCCTCCCCCACGTGAGGACCCCCTACAGGGCCAGGTGCTGTGTACAAAGGTTCCCGGGCTCTGCCGACAGCCGATGCTTCTGTTCAGTTATTTTTAAATGTTTTTTCAATGAACAATTCACATTGAATAGAGTTTGTATGAGCTGCAGGTGTACGGCGTCCTGGTGAGAGGATCGTGTACCTTACAAAGGGTTCCCTCCGCAACTCCCAGGCCCCGCCTGGCACTGGGACCGTCATTACAGCATGACTGACATCCCTCTGTGTTGTTCTGTCCATGCAGGTGCTCCCCACCTCAGCTGCTGGGAACCAGGGCCCAGGAAGGGACCCGAAAAGCTTGTGGCAGAATGCCACCCTCTGGAAACAGGAAGAAGGCCTGCCCTGCCAACCCTGTGAGCGACTAGACTCTAAGGCAGTGGTTCTCAACTTCTGGCCCTTTAAATACAGTTCCTCATGTTGTGACCCAACCATAAAATTATTTTCGTTGCTACCTCATAACTGTAATGTTGCCACTGTTATGAATCATCATGTAAATATCTGATATGCAGGATAGTCTTAGGCGACCCCTGTGAAAGGGTCGTTCGACCGCCAAAGGGGTCGCGACCCACAGGTTGAGAACCACTGCTCTAAGGGAACAGAGCTGTGTCCAACAAGCAAGGCATCTGCTTCTTCAAATGTGGGGGGAGTACCTTCTCATCAAACACCTGAGAACTCGTGGCAACTTGATATCACACACACACACACACACACACACAATGACAATTATTCAGCAACTGAACCCAAACGCATGGAAAATTGAAGTCTAAGTGATACAGAATGTAAGATACCTGTCTAGCTGTTGTCTAGCTGTTATGAAGAAATCCAATGAGCTACCAGACAACTCATAAAGGCAAAACCATGGTCTCAGGTCCTGACCGGTTTGGCTCAGTGGATAGGGCGTCGGCCTGGGGACTGAAGGGTTCCAGGTTCGATTCCGGTCAAGGGCATGTACCTTGGTTGCGGGCCCATCCCCAGTAGAGGGTGTGCAGGAGGCAGCTGATCGATGTTCCTCTCTCATCGATGTTTCTAACTCTCTATCCCTCTCCCTTCCTCTCTGTAAAAAAATCAATAAAATATATTTTAAAAAAACAATGGTCTCAGGCATAAAGTTAATTAACATAAAAAGTAAACTTACTAAAGAGATTTTGTCTTCTGTAAAGACAAAAAAACACATAAGTTATGTAGCTGAATAACTCAACAAATGAGATGAAGTATGCATTGTATGTGAAAAAGTACAGATCATAACAAAGAGAGAATTAGCAAGTGTGAGGGTGAAGCATAGAAAAGATTCTGGTGGAAAAGGAGAAAAAAGTGATTTTTTAAAAAGTAAAAATCCCTCTGCAAACTACCCGGCTCCATTAGAAAACCCAACATGAGGTTTGTCCCAGAAAAGAGAGGGACAAGGGAGCAACGAGCAGGCGGAAAGACGTAACAGCCGAGAACGTCCACATCCTGGGGAAGAAACTGCAGCTACACGCGCAGGAAGCCGAGAGGACAGCATGCCTCCCTGCACAGGAAGACCTTCTCCAAGTCATGTCACACTAAATGGTCAAAAGTCAGTGATAAAAAATAATGTCAAAGGCAGTCCAGGTGGGAAAATGTCACCTTCGAAAATGCCCATATTAGGCTGGTAGAGGGTTTCTCAGCAGAAACGCTAGGGGCTAGAAGAGAATGAATGACAAATTCAACACATGGAAAGATCAAAACCGCCAGCCGAGAACCTTCTACCCAACAAATGTATCCTTCACATATGAATGAAAACAGTCTTCCCCAGATAAACCACACCCTGAGGAGGCTCACCCCCACGAGGCCTGCCCTACAAGAACTGTTACAAGGAGCACTTTAACCGAAACCAAGGCACACGTACAAGACTCGGTTGAGGTGATAAATGTCATTAGAATTCTGCAACTCCTTTCTAGAAGAGTGCACTGAGCTCTTACCTGCGGCATAAAAGTCAAAGACAATTAAAAATAACTGCAGCTACCACAACTCGGTAATGATAGGACAACACAGAGAGTGATGACATCAAAAATGTAAACGGGAAGGAACCATACAGTTCTGTGCGATGCAACTGAAACTCTATTTGTCATATATCCAAAAAGCCACTCTGTGATGAGCTGCGCAGCCACACCTAGTGTGGGGCCCTGTGTACACACGTCTTGCTCTGCATATCAACTCTTGAAGGCAGCAGAGTTTCCATAGAAATACACACTCATATTAAGGGGAAACTAAATAAAAACAACTATTGGTTTGCTAGCTTGCCACCAATCAGAATCTGAGATCTGATCGCTAATGCTTCAGTGTAGCAAATACCAGACTTATGAATGCTTAGGATAAACAAGTCATGTGCACGGGGTGCTTGAGAATCAGAAGTTATTACCCAATAGGAGCATTCTGATGTGTACTCAGTTTCATGATAGACAACGAAATACATGCCGCGCTTAATGTAAGCTGTCTCACTAACCAAGTCTTAGACCACGACCGACAGATTCAGGAAGATGAGCCTGCACTGCGTTTAGACATGCGGGGTGCCCGCTCCACACCACTGCCTCTCAGCAAGTCGAACCCTGTGGGCCCTCCCCTTCTGCCCTCCCCTGATCTGCCTTCCCTCCCTGACCTGTGTTCCCTCCCCTGACCCATGTTACCTCCCCTGACCCATGTTGCCTCCCCTGACCCG
>NW_005873667.1:17584-22944 GCF_000147115.1 Myotis lucifugus | reverse complement strand
CTCATCCGGCAGGTGCTGGAGGGGCTGCTGCACCTCGCGGGCCTGGAGGAGCGTGTGGTGACCGTCGTGGACATGATCACGCAGAGCCACGCGGACCTGGACCGCCGTGCGCTCACCTTCGCCGCGCGCTCCTTTTACCACAAGCTGCGCGCCGCGGAGCAGTACACGCCGCGGGCCACCTACCACGGCAACGTGACGCTGCTGCGCGCCAAGAAGGGCGGGGCGCAGGGCGAGGACCTGGGCGCCGACTACAACCTGTCCCAGGTGTGCGACGGGAAGGTGTCGGTGCACATCATCGAGGGCGACCACCGCACGCTGCTGGAGGGCAGCGGCCTGGAGGCCATCCTGGGCATCATCCACGGCGCCCTGGCCGAGCCGCGCGTCAGCGTGCGGGAGGGCTAGCCGCCCGGCCCGGCCCGGTCCGGTCCTGCCGCTGGGCCCGGCCTGCACCCCGGGGGCCGCTAGAAGTAGGACTGACGCCCGCCCGCCCTGGGCACCTCCCGCCCGGCCACCTCGGCCGCCACCACGTGGGTGCGGGGCCGGGACCCGCGCCACCGACTCGGAGGCCTCCCTGGTCTGTGAAGAGTCGGCCGAGCCGGGCGCGATCCCGTGAGCCCCCGACGCCACGTGCAGCCCGCGCGCCCTTGGGGTCCCGGTTTGGATTCTATTTATTGCGCCGCTGGGGAGCCGCGGGCCAGGATGCAGCGGGGCAGCGGCCGGGCACCCACCCTGTTCCCTGTTCTTTTTTCAAGAAACACATTCATGTTGCTGCTCAGATTTTGAAATTTATTATAATTGTCAGTTCAAAGACCCTGTCTGGATCTGTTTCATTTTTACACGGACTCGGGGACGATAGGGACCCCGTGCTCTCCGTGCCCTCCAGCACCAGCGCCCCGAGGCAGTCTGGCGCCCCCTGCAGGCCACACCGCCGTTAGGAGTGACAGGCAGCGGTGTGGGGACCCCCGCACCTCTGGCCAGAACTGAGACCACGGGTCTGCGCCCCAGGGCACGTGTGGAGGCGTCCTGCCCTCCCTCCGAGAGAGAGTCTCTCTCTGAAGTCGCTGCGTGTGGGTGAGACCCGCATGGCAAACCCTCAGCCACTCCGGACGGCGCGGAGGGGGGGTGACGGGCAGGGAGAGCCCCTGGGCCGGGGGTGAGGTGGGCGCCCTGGCATGGGGCTTCTGGGCTGACGAGGTGAGCTGCAGAGTTGGGCTCTGGGAGGGGTGCGAGGTGGGGACAAAAGACGGGGGGGCAGGTCCACCTGGGCTTCTAGAAGGACGTCGGGGTCCCAGCGACAGGCCAGCGCTGACGTTCCTGAGAAGTCTGAGCTGCCGCCCGAGCCCACACCCCGCTCCTGGTTTGTGCCCCAATAGACCCGGAAACGGCTCGGCCCACAGCTTCGCTCTCCCAACAGCCAAGGGGGGAGCAGCCGGTGTCCGTCCGCAGGTGGGCGGTCCGCGATGGGCTGTCCTCAGCCACAGAAGGAAGGAGGTTCTGATTTGTGTGCAACACGCTGAAGCGGTGGGAGGGTTTGTGGAGCTGGGACCTTCCCATCGAAGGTTCCAGAGCAAGTGCATGAGGGACGGTCGTGCCACGTGAACCCACGGAGATGACAGTCCCACACGGCCGGGCCCTAGAACCTCTGCGCTCGGGAAGCAGAAGGGAACGGCCGGAAGGAACGGGCGAGGCTGGAGGTCCCACCCCCCCACCCCCCACCCCCGCTCCGCCATGGGCAGCAAGAGGCGGTGAGTGAGGAACCAGCAAGTTCATGGGGGACCTTGGCCAAGATGGGCCACGTTCTGGGTCGTAAAACGAGTCAAATTCTAAAGGATTCACTCCCTATAACATTTCTCTGACCGCAGCTGCAGAGAATGAGAGTCGATAGCAAAAAGCCCTTGACTCTCCTCGAACACTTAGGAACCACTTCTAACTCCGGTTAAAGGAGAGATCAGCGTGCAAATTAGGGTTTTAAACTGAAACGTGTAAAAATGTGGGATTCGGCACACACGGTGCTTAGGGGAGATCGATAGCAGGAAGGAAAGGCCAGCGTCAAAAAAGAAGCCATTTCTCAAATCAGTGACTTCAGATTCCACCTTAAGAAACTAAAGAAGAAAAAACCCAATGAGACCCAAACTTAGTACAACAAGAGGAACTAACACATCAGAGTAAAAATCCATGTAAAAAGCAAAATGAGTGAAACCAAGACTAGTTCTTAGATTCATTCCCAGGTTTGGGGCGCACGTGTGCGTACACACACACACACACACACACACTAGTTCTGTGAGAACCAATAATTCATAAACCTTAGGCCAGAGAGAGCTTGGGTGTGTGTGTTGGGTGGGGGGGGGGGGATGACAGGTGATATCACTAAGATTATACACAAGGATTATTATGAACAACTTTATGCCAAACAACTTAAATGAAGTGAGCAAATCCCACACAAGGCGAAGAAGTAGACAACCAGAATAACCCTGCATCTATTGAAAAAAAAATGAACTTTTCCACAAAAAGAAACCAGACGAACGGCAAATTCCACCAAAAAAAAAAAAATCTATTATGGCCTGGCCAGTGTTAGTGGTTGAGAGTGGACCCAGGAACCAAGAGGTCACCGGTTCAATTCCCGGTTAGGGCACATGCCCTGGTTTCGGGCTCGATCCCCAGTGGAGGGCGTGTGGGAGGCAGCTGATCACATCAGTGTTTCTCCCTCCCTCTAGTCAACTTTTCTCTAAAAATTGCGGTGGATGTTTGTGTACTAACCTCACTGGGCTCGCTTGGTCGGACTGGGCTGTTTGTGTGTTTTCTTTTTAGGCTCCTTAGGGGTTTCTCTGTAGACAATCACACCGTATGCAGACAGGGGCGCTTTCCTTGTTCCTCTCCAGACACCTTTTCTTTCTTTTCTTGCCTATTGAGCTGGTTGAGCTGCCAGCGCTGCTTTGAGGAAGGCTGGGAGAGCAGGCATCCTGACCTCAGAAGAAAAGCATTTCGCCCATCATCACCTGGGATAGTAATTGTGGTTTTGGCGTCTTTTTTTTTTTTAGATTCTCTGCCACGTTTAGAAAGTTCCTTTATTCCTAGTTTATGGGGTTTTATTTATTAGTTTATTTTTTATGCTTCACGAACTTGTGTGTCACCTTTGCAAGAGGCCATGCTAATCTTCTTTCTACCGTTTCCGTTTTAGTGTCTGTGCTGCCGAAACCAGCACCATTTTATTTTTTAAAACTATATTTTTACTGATTTCAGAGAGGAAGGGAGAGGGAGAGAGACATCAATGATGAGAGAGAATCCTGGCTTGGCTGCCTCCTGCACGCCCCCTGCTGGGGGTCGAGCCTGCCACCCCGGCGTGTGCCCTGACGGAGAATCGAATGCTGACCTCCGGGTGCATAGGTGGACGCTCAGCCACTGAGCCATGATGGCTGGGCTCACATCTGTTCTTGATAAAGATGCCCTCGCACACCAGGCCAAGCATTCTTCTCCCTACGTAGGAGTTGCGGGTCCCCAGACCGGCCCTCCTGGGAGGAAATGAAAGGAGCCCATAAAAAACTCCGCAGACGCCCATGTTCTTAGTTCTCACTGGCATTGGGTAACTTAAAAAAAAAGTCTCTCAAATATCTACGCCCTTCGTCAACTGCTGGGGTCCCGGAATGGCTGCTGTGACAATGTGCCCACTGTTGTCTTGACTGTAGCAGAGACAGGGTTGAGGCCTACACGAGCGTTTACTCCAGTAACGCAGGCAGCATGGGGGCAGCAGGTCGCCCATGAAAACCTGCTCACGTAGGGATGGGGAGGAGAGGCGGCGAGCTGGGGAGCGGGGATGGCTGCAGGGTCTGGTCCGTGTGTCTCCCTCCAGGATCTTCAAGTCCCATAACAAGGCCATTAATGTTTAACGGTGTGAAACCCAGCTCCGCCCGCCCCGGGCTGGAGAGCGGTCAGCATTCCTGAGGCAAACTCCCCAGGGGCCAGGGGCCAGGGGCCGGCACAGCAACCAAATCAGAGCACGTCCTGTCCTTCGTCCTCAAAACGCACCGTCTTCTCGGAGCCACGGACCCATCCAGGCCCCAAGGCACAGCTACCTTTTTATAAATATATATATTTTATTGATTCTTTACAGAGAGGAAGGGAGAGGGATAGAGAGTTAGAAACATCGATCAGCTGCCTCCTGCACACCTATCGGGGATGTGGCCACAACCAAAGTACATGCCCTTGACCGGAATCGAACCTGGGACCTTTCAGTCCGCAGGCCGACGCTCTATCCACTGAGCCACACCGGTTAGGGCCTACCTTTTTAAAAATAATATATTTTTACTGATTTCAGAGAGGAAGGGAGAGGGAGAGAGACAGAAACACGATGATGAGAGAGAACCACGGATGGGCCGCCTCCTGCACGCCCCCCACTGGGGATGCGCCCGCAGCCGGGCCTGGGCCCCGACCCGCAATCGAACTCGCCATCGAACCCTGACCTCCTGGCTCACAGGTCGCCGCTCGGCCCCTGGGCCGCCGCCGGGCTCTCGTCCTTTCACAGCCGCTTTTCTTCTTGCAACACCGGCTCCGGGCCTGCGGGCCCCTCCCACCTGCAGCTCCTCCGCGAACACCCATCAACAATGGGGTCCTGTGCCCCTTGGCACCTCCAGGCCGATTCCCAGCCCCAGCGTCTGCCTCCGCGCTGTCACCCTGACCCTGAACCCTGACCCCTGGCCCGGACCCCTGACCCTGACCCTGACTCTGACCCTGACCTCGGTCACGCAGGAGCCGGGGACTCCGACCATCAGGGACCCGGGAAGGGACCGCGGCGCAGGGCTGGGCGGCCCGAGCTTTTTGGGGCGCGGAGTGAGGAGGCGGGGCCTGGGCGCAGGAGTTGGTGGGGAGACGGAGGTAGGAGGGACCGCAGGATCCGGGACCACGTGCTCGGACCGGACTCCCGCAGGGCCGAGCCGACCTACGGCCTCTGACCTCCGACCCCGATCCGGCCCTCCTCGCGTGCGGGCCTCTCCTCGGCAGGGCTCGGTTTCCCGAGGGCGCATTTCCGGCTGCACCGCGGGCCGCACGGACCGCCCTGGCGGAGGCACCTTCCGGCGGCCCCGGCGCGGAGCCCTGGGCTCGGCTGCGGCCCCGTGGCAGCGGCTCTGCGCGAGCCCGGAGCGCCCGCACGTTTGGTGCTCACAGAATAATAGAGCTCCGTTTTTTTTTTATTTTGCTCCATGGTAGAGATTTGCTATAAGTTGCAGGATACCTTCCTTTAAATTTATCCTTGACACTCTCGACGTATGTCTCTCACCTTTGCGGTTGCGAACCATCCCCCATTCACTTACTAACTTGCTCCCGGCTCTCTTTTGCTCTATAGTCTATAGACTGTGGCTGGCAAA
>NW_005873667.1:9093-16757 GCF_000147115.1 Myotis lucifugus | reverse complement strand
TAAGCATTTAGGACAGGAGGCCGGCCTGTCGTCAGCCGTGGGACACGCCCCCACCGAGACCCCACGTGAACCCCGTGAGCCGCCAAGAGCCAGGGCATGGCTCCGGTTCCTGGTGACGGTCCCGTCTCCCCCAGTTCTGTGCCAACGACCCGGAGGTGTTTGTCCAGGCGGCGCTCCTGGCGCAGGACTACTGTGATGCCATCGACCTGAACCTGGGCTGCCCCCAGATGATAGCCAAGCGGGGTGAGTCTCGGGGGCCCGGCGAGGCTCCAGGTGGGGCAGGCCTGCGGGCTCTCAGCGGCTCCTCACTCGCCCAAGTGCCTGGGAAGTGGACGGGCTCCCCCTGGATGAATGTGTTTTGCTGCCGCAGCCCCAGTGGCTGTTCCCCTTGGGTGGGGCCTGGGGAGTGGCTGGTGGTCAGAGACTGTGGGGCGGGCCTGCCGTTCGGCGCCCTTGAGCCTGGGCAGCTGGGCAAACAGAGCCACCAAGTCTGACGCTGAGAAACTGCTCAGTGGCCGTCTCCCTGGAGACACCCCCTCGGGGAGCCCCCGGCCCGCGGGCTCAGAAGATGGTGCGCGGCCCGTGCAGGGAGCGGGGCCAGCCTGGCAGGTCGGCTCTCAGCCGGTGTGGACACGGGAGGAGGGGGACGACGGCCACCTTTGTCACTGCAGGTCACTACGGCGCCTTCCTGCAGGAGGAGTGGGACCTGCTCCAGAGAATGAGTGAGTGGGCGCGTGTGGGTGACGGGCTGCGTGTGGTTGGGCGGAGGAGAGGACAGTGGCCAGCAGAGACCTCGTGGCCACAGCGCTCGCCTGGCTGTGGCCTGTCGCATGCAGGGGGCAGGGTCCTCGCCCAGTCCTGGCGCCTCCACTGCCCTGGGGGTGCGGAGGCGGGTCTCTCGGCTGCGTCAAGTGGCAGCCGTCTGCACTGGGCCTGTGCTGCTTTGGGGCTTAGCTGTGGGTCCCCACCACCTCCCAAGGGTGAGCACCCGCTTCTCAGAAGCCACCTCCTTCCACAGTTCAGCGGGCCCACGAGCAGCTCTCTGTCCCGGTCACGTGCAAGATCCGGGTCTTCCCAGAGATTGACAAGACCGTGAGGTACGCCCAGATGCTGGAGAAGGCCGGCTGCCAGGTGAGGGGCCGGGGGTCCTGCTCCCAGGCGTGTCCCAGGAGAGCTCACCCTCTGGGGGCGACAGGAGTCACAGTGACCTTGACGGGGACCAGGCTCCTCCCCTGCACCCTGGTCGCCCCGCAGGGCGTCAGCTGGCCCCGAGGGCAGCCCAGGCGGAGTCGGGGGGCAGGGACTGAGAGCCACGCAGCGTGGCGCTGAGCCAGCCCTGCTGTGTCCTAGCTGCTGACGGTGCACGGCCGCACCAAGGAGCAGAAGGGGCCTCTGTCCGGCGCCGCGTCCTGGGAGCACATCAGGGCCGTGCGGTGAGTGGGGTGGGGCCTCCCCGCCCGAGACACGGCCCTCTAGGCGACCGGGATACATCGGGGCTGGGTGCTGCCCCGAGGGTGGCCCCCCCGTCTCCTCGGCTGAGTGCCCCCCTGCTCCCCAGCAGGAAGGCCGTGGCCATCCCTGTGTTTGCCAACGGGAACATCCAGTGCCTGCAGGACGTGGAGCGCTGCCTGCGGGATACGGGGGTGCAGGGGGTCATGAGTGCAGGTGAGGCCGCACCACCGCCCACGGCGTCCACATTGTGACGCCACCGGCCCAGCTGAACAGCCTCGGGCCTCGCGCTGTCCTCATGCCCTGAGCTGGCAGCAGCCTTGCCCTTGGTGTGATGGGGCAGGGGTGGGGGTCCCTCTGAGGTCATGAGCACCCTGAGCTCAGCCCCTCCCCCTCCCGCAGAGGGCAACCTGCACAACCCCGCGCTGTTCGAGGGCCGCAGCCCCGCGGTGTGGGAGCTGGCTGAGGAGTACCTGGACCTGGTGCGCCAGCACCCCTGCCCGCTGTCCTGCGTCCGGGCCCACCTCTTCAAGCTGTGGCACCACACGTGAGTGCCCCCGAGGCAGACCCGTCCGCCTGAGCCCCACCTGGGCACTGGGGGTTTCCAGGCGAGGTCTCCAGAAACGTGTCGGTGGTTGGCCCCCAAATCAGGCCTTGAGGGGCTGGGTGACGGGGAGGCAGCCTGGGTGGGAGAGGGCAGCTCCCCGAGGCCCGGGGCTCGGTCGGGGGGCAGGCCCGCTCATGGCGTCTGTCTCAGGCTGCAGGTGCACCAGCAGCTTCGCGAGGAGCTCGCCAAGGCGAAGACCCTGGAGGGCGTGGCCGCCGTGAGCCAGGAGCTGAAGCTGCGGTGTCAGGCACGTGCAGGGCTGGGAGCCGCCCGGTGCCTCCGGGACTGGCTGGTGACGGGGACCCTGGCCTTTTGCAGGAGGACATGTCGCGGCAGGAGGGGGAGGAGCCCTCGGGCGGCCTGCCTTTCTTCCACTGGATCTGCCAGCCCTACTTCCGGCCGGGGTGAGCGTGCGGGCGCGGGCTCGGGTCGGGCAGGCACAGGAGGGCCCGGAGGGCACAGCCCGCTCTGCCCCATCCTCCCGGGTGCCCAGCGGCCCCCCTACTCGTGGACGCTGAGGTTTTACATCTTTTCCCTCTGACCCCATCCGGGGCCACAGCCCGGCCTAGGCTCAGAGGCCAGACCCCAGAGTCCCGGTGCCCGTGGCTCCACGCTGGCCCAGCGGCAGCCTGAGAGCCCGGACGTGGGGCCTCTCAGCTCTGCCCCTGCCCTGCCCGTCCAGGCCCAAGGAGGGGAGCAAGGAGAACACAGGCGCCCGCAGTAAGCGGGCCCTGGAGGAGGAGGAGGGCGGCGCAGACGTCCTGTCCAAGAACAAGCAGAAGAAGCAGCTGAGGAACCCCCACAAGACCTTCGACCCCTCGCTCAAGCGTAAGCTGTGGCAGCTGCCGCCCTGAGGCACCCGGAGAGGCTGTGGGCTTGGGACCGCCTTCCTGAGGGACTGGGAGACCCAGCCATGGCCGCAGTCTGAGCCCTTGGGGGAAGGACGAGGGCCTGGGGTTCTGGGCACCAAGTCTGCATGTTGGCGGCCACAGCAAACGGGGGCCCGCAGGCTTTGCGTGGGGCCGTGGGGGGCTGCTCACCTGGCTCACCGGGACCCCCTTGTGTTCTTTTCCCAGCAAAATACGCAAAGTGCGACCAGTGTGGGAACCCCAAGGTGAGCTGCCCTTCTGCAGTGCTGCCCAGCGGGGCTCAGCCCCAGGGGCGTGGGCAGGGTGGTCCCTGCTAACCCTTGGTCTGCAGGGAGTACAGCCGGGGGCCTGGGAGGCCCTGGCCTCAGCACAGCCCACTAGACAGCTCAGTAGCTTTTCTGTGTCCAGGGCAACAGGTGTGTGTTTAACCTGTGCCGGGGCTGCTGCAAGAAGCGAGCTTTCAAAGAGACTGCGGACTGCCCAGGTGAGGCACTTGCCACCGAGCCCTTACTCCCTCCCCCGACCCCTCGGCCAGTGGGACCTGTGACCTGAGCCCCATTTCCTCCCCCACCCCCTCTGCCAGGTCACGGATTGCTTTTTAAAACCAAACTGGAGAAATCGCTGGCCTGGAAGGGGGCCCAGCCCCAGCTGCAGGAGCCCCCGCAGGCGGGACCCGGGGACCCAGGCGGCTTCCCCGAGGTCCTGGGCAGTGCCCTGGCCTGAAGGCCGCCGCCCGCCCCTCCGGGCTCAGGACTGTGAAGCCCCCCACCCCTAAGGAGACGCCTTCACTCAGGGAACCTCCTGCTCCTCCACACCCTCGGCCACACCGGACTGAGCGCGGCCCCGGCGAGTGTTCCCAGGCTGGACCTGCTCTGATCTTCGCGCCGGTGTGCCCTAACGTGAACAATAAACCCTCAGAGACGTGCGTTGCAGAGTGCGCCAGTGCCGCTCCGGCCAGCGTGCCTCTGCCACAGCCTGCTGGGAGGGAGGAAGCTCCTCTGCCTGGACCCAGGTCAGTCAAGAAGCCGCCCTGGACCAGGGCCGGAGGGTGCGCTCAGCCTTGCACAGGCTGGGCCTTTGCTGCCTGGATGCAAGGGGCCCAGGGACAAGGCCTGTGCTCCCCGCCCCCCCCCACAGCCCAACCCCAAGAGCCAGACACAGAAAGAACAGTTCAGGGGAGGCTGCTTTTAATGGACTAAGGTTCACAACTATCTGCAACCCCACATGTGAGAGCAGAAGGCCCTGAGGCCTCACCTTCCAGACACCCCTCCTCCGTGGGGCAAGCAGAGATGGGGTCACACAGGTGTCCAGGCAGGGGGCCGGGAACCCAGCGGCTCCTCCAGAAGTGCTGGGAGGGGGGCAGGGTGTGCAGATCCTCCTGGAGGGCCCGGCGGGCACCCTCACATGTTGGTGCTCATCCGGGACTGGCTGTTGGCGGGCGTCAGCTCCCCCTGGCTCCCTTCGCGGGGAGGGGACTGCAGTGGAAACAAGGCCGTTGGCCCAGGTGTGTGTGCCCGGCTGTGCCGCCCCCGCCCCCCGTGCCGCCCACCCTCACCTTGACGTGGATCTGGTTGCGCAGCACGGCTGCCCGCAGGATCATGGCTTTGGCACGGCGCTGGAACTCCTTGCCCATGAGCAGGGACTTCTCGAAGGTGGTGCTGCGCTGGTCCACGTCGCGCGCATATAGGATCTGCAGGGTCGGCGGCAGGTCAGTGGGACCAGATCCCCCGCCTTGCCATGGGGAGCCACCTCGCGGGGGCCGCCTCGCGTGGGGGACCCACCTTGCTGTGGGAGTCGATGCGGGCGTTGATGAGCCCCTCCAGGATGAGCTGTGTCAGCTCGTCCTCCAGCGCGGCCACCGTGGTGTTGAAGGCAGTGGCCATCCTGCGCATGTCGGCCGACACGTAGGGGCTGAAATACTGCAGGGCAGGCGGGCATCAGCTGCCCGGCCTCCAGGTGCACCCATGGCCCCACCTGGGCCTGCACCCCCCCCCCCCACCTACCTGGATGAGGGCGCGGTTGCGGATCTGGGTGTACAGGGTCCTGACGTGGGGGGCCAGGTACATGTAACAAGAGCAGGTTGTCCTGACGAGGAAGAGGGTCAGGAGCTGCAGCCCCCACCCCCGCCCTCCCCGCCTCCAGCCGGCAGCCCTCACCTTCATCTCGTCCAGCATCTTCAGGCACGAGGCGTACTTGGACTCGTAGAACTTGAAGATGATGTCCCGGACCTGGGGCTCCAGCTCCAGGAACAGCTTGAAAGAGCTGCGGGGTCCACCTCCTCAGAGCCGCCCTGTCTCCCCCTCCCCCCGCCGTCTACCCTGCACCCCCAGAGGATGGTGGCCCGGGACACGGGGCCCTGCACCCCCAGAGGACGGTGGCCGGGGACACGGGGCCCTGCACCCCCACCTGCTGGAGATGACGTTGCGCTGCAGCTCCTGCCGGTCGAAGGTGGCCAAGGCGCAAAGGCCGCCGTACACGGCCACGTTGCTGGGGGACAGCAGCTGAGGGGCAGGGACAGGGGTCACTGCCCGTCGGGACAAAAGGCAGGAAAGCCCAGAGCCAGGGCTGGCCCCCCACACCCACTCTGAGTGCTGCTGGGAGAGACCCCCCACCAAGAGCCCACCCAGGAGCCCTCCTGCCAATGTGCCCCTCACCTCGGGGAAGTCGCAGTGGTCGAAGGAGGCCAGCAGGAAGCACTTGGCCGCCTGCTTGTACTTGCGCGCAGCCAGCTCCGCCAGCCCTGGCGGGAGGGAGGGAGGGAGGGAGCGTGAGACCCGCGGCTCCAGGGCTGCCTCCGCCCCAGGGACAAGCTCTGCCGGGAGGTGAGTGACGGCGGTGGCACCAGGTGGTCCCCTCCTGGGCCGGGCGCCCGGGAGCCAGCACAGCTGGTCACGGCTGCAGGGGACTCAGGTGGGGACTGGCTCTGACCGTGACCGTCAGAGGCGATGTCTGCACTGGGACCTGAGCCGGGCAGCGGCCACCTATGCGTGGGGCACAAGGGTCTGCCCAACTGTGAGGACAGCAGCACAAGCACACAGGCCACCTCCGTGGGGGCGCCCGGGGTCCGCGGGGGGGCCCCCCTGCCCCGCCCGGCCCTCACCTGCAGCGCACTTCAGCTTGGTGAGGATGGCCTGGGTCTGGCTGTCCCGCTCCCCTCGCTGCTGCAGGGGAAGGCGACACACATGAGCCACTTGTGCCTCCACACCCTCCCCGACTGCCAGGCTGACCCCCGGCCCGGCCGGAAGATGGCCGAGGCCGACGGGAGGACCAGGCCCAGGGGGCGGCGGTGGTGGAGGGGCAAGGCCTGGTTACCTCTGCGATCTCGGGAGTGGACTCGGCCTTGCTGACGTAGCTCAGCACGTGAGACCAGTTCTGCAAGTAGACGCTGACCTGGAGGGCGGGCGGGCGGGGACAGACTCAGCCTGGGGCACCCGGCCAGGGCATGGCCGCCCGCCTGGGCCCGCGCCCGCGCCCGCGCCCGCGCCCACCTTGATGACGTTGAGGCACATGTTGATGACGTGCTTGGCGCTCGTGCAGTAGTCCCGGGCCCGGGAGTAACACTTGAGGGCGTTGCTGAGGTCCCCGCAGTCCAGGTAGTGGTTCGCCCAGGTCGTCGTGGCCCGCGCCTGCGGGCCGGGCGGTGAGTGCATGGCGCCTGGCGCCCGGCGTGGCCCCGGCCTCCCTGCCAGCCCCCGCCCCCGGGCACCTGATGCTCTCCCTTGATAGAGTTCCCCTTGTAGTTCTTGAGGTCCGTGTCCAGCTTCTCAAGCTTCAGCAGGGCCTTCTTCCGCGTGGCCTCCACCCAGGCCGTGTCCAGAGGTGGGGGCTCCACCCCGCTCTCAGAGATGGCGTCCGGCGCGCTCTGCAGGTCCTGCGGGAGGACCGGCCGTCAGGGCTGATGTGCCAGCGGGAGGGCCCCTGGTGGGCGCACCCAGTGGGCAGGGGGCACGGACCGTGCGGGGGGAGGCCCGCGGGACGAGTGCTGTGGCCGCGGAGCCAGAGCAGCCGTGCCAGGATGCCCCGCCGCCCCTCCCGGCTCTTCAGCAAGGCGGCCGGGCTCCGCCGCAGTGACCGCGTGGGGGTGGGGCCGGCCTTGCAGGCACAGGAGTGCCCCCCGATCAGCCAGGCGGGCACCTCCTCCGAGGCCCCGGCCTCACCTGGTGGCCTCCGAGAGCTTCCGGTGGATCTCCTCGTACACATCCACGTTGAAGGTCCTCTGCACGAAGGACAGGGCCATCTTCAGGGCCTCCACCCGCAGCGGGGGGCAGTGGTCAGCGATGAACTGCAGCCGCTCGATGCGCATCAGGCCGCTGTAGCTGGCGGCGTACTGCTCCAGGTCCTGCGGAGGGGGCTGCGTCAGGGCCGCGCAGGAGCCCGGGAGGTTGGGCTGGAGGGTGCCGTGTGCCCGGCCTGGACCCCAGCCGCGCTGCGCCCCGGGGCTCCTACCAGGGTGGGGTTCTCCACCACGTAGTTGACATCGGGCGCGTTCTGCGGGTCCTCCTGCGGGTCCACGTCGATCTGCATGGGCTCCACCGCCCCCTGCAACAGGCGCCTGTCACCTCGGGCCCGGGCTGCCCGGGGCGGGCGGGCGCCCCTCCCTGTGCCCGGAGCCCACGCTGCCCGCCTCCCGCCCCGGCTCGGCACTGCCGTTAGGAGGGCTCCTCGCAGGGCGATGCTAAGCCCCTCGGAGCGGGGCGGCCCCGCCACCATCCGGCGCAGCCTCCTTCGCGCGACCTCCA
>NW_005873667.1:0-8241 GCF_000147115.1 Myotis lucifugus | reverse complement strand
CGTTCTCCGGGTCCCCTGTCCGTTCGGGATCAGTGATCTCCTTCGTGCGTTTCTGACTACAAGCTTGGGAAATCTGGGGTGACTCCCGGCAAGCATCGAGAGAGCCGGGGAAATTTCGAGAATGCGGGTGGACGGCACGGGGGTGCCAGGCCCCTCCTCTCCCCCCGAGACCCACGTCCCGTCAGATTCCGGCTGGAGTCCCGTTTCGAGGGCCCGCCGCAGCCCCTCCATCCCTTGGGCCAGGGACCGGCTTGCACTTCACAATTGTTTTCCTCACAGCTCTCATTTTCACCGATGGGGACGGCCGGGACCTGAAGCTCCAGGGCGGGTGAGTGCCCCCCCCCCCCAGCTGCCCGGGTCCAGGGCTCACGTCCCCCGGCTGCGCCCCAACGGGGTGCCGCCTGCTCAGGGTCCCAGCCTCCCCCAGGCCGCCCCTCCCACGTCCCCCACCGGTCAGGGGGGTCCCAGCTCCGGCCCATTTCCCGGTGGGCGTCCACGCTGGGTGCCAGGCGGGCCCAGGTCAGCAGCCGGGTCAGCCAGTGCGGCCCCACCAGGGCTGTGGTTGGACCCAGCCTGCGGGCCTTGAGCAGAGCCAGGCACCAAACCTGCCGACAGCCACTTTTTAAAATATATGTTTTTATTGGTTTCCGAGAGGGAGAGGGAGAGAGTAGAAGAAACATCCACGGTGAGAGAGTCGTGGGCCGGCTGCCTCCTGCACGCCCCCCACTGCGGATCGAGCCGGCAACCGGGCCTGTGCCCCCGACCCGAATGGAACCGGGACCTCCTGGTTCCTCGGTCGGTGCTCAGCCCCCGGGCCCGACAGCCGCCTTTGGCCCTGACCTCGAGGAGCCTGGTTCCGGCCCTCACACGTCCTGTGCCCCCAACCAGGCAGCCACGTGGTCAACACCAACTGCTCGGCCGCGCACACCCGCCAGGCGCTCTGCTGCAAGATGGCGGTGGAGTACGACCAGTTCATCGAGTCCGGACGCAAGTGTGTGGTGGCCACGCCCCTGGGGAGCCCCGGGCGCCCACCGGCCGGCTGCTGAGACTGCCCCCCTCGCAGGTGGTTCTGCCACGTGGACGACGACAACTACGTGAACCCCGAGGGCCTGATGCAGCTGCTGTCCACCTTCTCGCCCAGCCAGGACGTCTACCTGGGGCGGCCCAGCCTGGACCACCCCATCGAGGCCACCGAGAGGGTCCTAGGAGGGGGAACTGTGAGCACTGGGGCCGGGAGGGGCCGGGCCTGAGCCGCCGGGCGGGGCCTGTCGGGAGCGGGCCGGCCAGGAGGCTCTGTGGGAGGCGCTGGGGCCACGGGCACCCAGGCGGCCACAGCCCTGTGCCCGGTGCCCGGGGGCTCCTGCCGCCTGGACCCGGCGCTGCTCAGGAGCAGCTGATGGTGACACCCGGGGTGTCCAGGCACAGAGACGGGGCGGCGAGCTCTCGCTCTGACTGGCAGCTCCCTCCTCCCCAGGTGACCACGGTCAAGTTCTGGTTCGCGACCGGCGGGGCCGGGTTCTGCCTCAGCAGAGGCCTTGCCCTCAAGATGAGCCCGTGGGCCAGGTGAGGGGCCGCGGGGGCGCCTGCTGCCCGGGGAGGTGGTGCTGAGGGCGGGCAGCACTGACCCCTCCGTCCCCCCGTCCCCCAGCCTGGGCAGCTTCATGAGCACGGCCGAGCGGGTGCGGCTGCCAGACGACTGCACGGTGGGCTACATCGTGGAGGGGCTGCTGGGCGCGCGCCTGCGGCACTGCCCGCTGTTCCACTCCCACCTGGAGAACCTGCGGAGGCTGCCGCCGCGCTCCGTGCTCCAGCAGGTGGGCCCGGGTCCCGGGAGCCTGGGCGGGTGTCGAGGGCCTGGCCGAGAAGCCGTCCCAGCGGAGCCAGGGCTGGGGAGGGAGTGGGAGTGGCCAGGTGGGTCCAGGTGTGGTGGGGCACCCGTTCCCTGTGGGGGCTCGTTTGCAAGGGGCAGCCACTGCTTTCCCTGGTGACGGGGCCGCCGGGCCGCGGGCAGTGGTCTGGGTGGTGATGGGAGTCCCAGGCCAGGTCCCTGGGACAGCAGATGGCTTGGGGCAGGGGACACCAGCTGTCCTCCAGCCGCACCGCTCAGCCCGGCACCCTTCAGCGCTCTCAGACCTGCCCCCGACGCCCGGGGACCAAGGGCCCTCCTGCCCAGACCCTGAGGCGGGTGGGACCCTGGAGGGGACGTACGGAGAGCAAGTCCTCCCCTCCCAGGTGACCTTGAGCTACGGGGGTCCTGAGAACCCCCGGAACGTGGTGAAGGTGGCCGGAGGCTTCAGCCTGCAGCAGGACCCCACGCGGTGAGTGGGCCGGGGGCCTGGGCCGGGGGGAGGAGCTCTGAGCCGCTGCCCTCCCCTCGACCCTGACACCTCACCCCCTTTCTCAGGTTTAAGTCCGTCCACTGCCTTCTCTACCCGGACACGGACTGGTGTCCTGTGACCTCACCTCTAAGTGACCCTCGACCCCTGACCCAGGGGGTGGCTCTCCGATGAAGCCTGTGGCCTCCTGGCCTCAATTGACTCCCCGTAGCCAGGCCGCCGGCCCAGGTGACCGGGCCCTGAGGAGTGGGCTCCCCGAGGCTTTCCCTGCGGGTTCCTGGGGGAGCGGTCCTCCCGCACCTGGCTCCGTGCCCAGCAGGGCTTCTCGGTCTGCGGGGCAGTGGCGCTCGAGGGCTGAGGCCCAGCCAGCCGTGCTCTGGGCGTCTCCACGTGGAGGCCGCGTGTTGGGGGACCCCGCGGGCAGGCCCCTCTCGGGCTCCTCAGCCAGACTCCTTCCTGGGGACCTTGAAGACACCCCTCCACTCTGCCTCAGCCCTCAGTCCTGGACTCTCCCGGCTGCAAGTCCAGGAGACAGGAGCCTGTTGTGGGCTCCCCTTCGCGGGACGGCCTCGCGCTGCCCCCCGCCTGTGCCTTCCCGGTGGTGCAGGGCGCAGCGCGGCCCTCCCTGCCTCTGGCTGTGCTGCTGCAACAAGCGAATAAGAGTTTGTTACTTTCCGTTTGGCTCCTGTCTCAATGGACCGGGCAGCTCCTGGCTCCTCCCGGGAGGCCCCGCCCTGCAGTTCAGCCCACAGGGGGACTGAGCCGCAGCCCCCACCCAGGGCTCTGGCTCCCGGACTTGGACTCCGTGTGTGAGGCTGCGTCTGCAGGCCCCTGGGAGGGGTGGGGCCTCAGGGTGTCAGCTGTGGTCAGGAGGCTGGCTGCCCCCCGAGCTCTGCATCCTTGCCCACCCGCTGCCCTCATCCGGGCGGAGCTGGCGGCTTTTCCCAAGGGCCTCGCCTTCCACTCACCCACACGCCTTGGTGGTCAGAGGAGCACTTCCCAGCCCAGGAGCGCTTGTCCTTGGCAGAGGGGATCTGCCCACAGCCCTCCCCCCTCCTCGCCTCGCCAACCGCCTCAGCCCTCCTATGGGGCGAGTGTGTGGAGACTCGGGCCCCTGCTGCCTGGCCGGACTCAGGAGTGAAGCACAGTTACCGGCCGACCCGGACACGACCAGAAAGGCTGGGCTCACGTTCCAACTCAGGGCCGTGCGCCCACGTGGCTCGAGGAAGGCGCCCAGGGCTCAGCTCCCAGGACCCCTGCTCTGGTCCCAGGAGCCCCAGTGCCCCTCCACACAGGAGGCACTTTGGGCAGAGAGCCCACAGACGCCCCTAGGCAAGCTCTCCCCACCCTGCACGGGGCTCCCCGTGGGGAGTGCAGACCTGGAGTGCCCTGTCCCCCAGGTGGTCAGCTTAGGGCCGTGGCCCCCGCCCACCGCTGGCCACCTGAGACCAGGCCGGGGTCCTGCAGGGTTCTTGGGGAAGCTGCCCTCCACACCCTGGCTCCGTGCCCAGCATCTCGGGCTCTGGGGCAGTGGCACTTGCGGGCTGAGGCCCCCCAGCCTCAGGGAAGACGGGACTGTAGGGTCTCGGGTCTCCGGTCCCCATTGTCCAGAAGAAAACCAACTGTGGTGCGAGGTGTCTCTTCACGTCCTCGCTGGAGGGTGAGGTTTCCTCGGGCCCCGTGGTGACATTCACGGCACCAGGTGCGGTTCTGGCCAGCAGCTCCCGGGAGCCCCAGAGACCAGGGAGCAGCAGCCGTCCAGGGCCCGTCACTTAGAGTCCTGTCAGCTGTCCCCCGTCCCCCGTCCCCCCGAGATCCACCTGTGTGACCAGCACAGGGAGTACGAGGGTTCTGTCCGCCCCTTAGCTGTCCTGCAGGAGGACCCTGAGCAGTGACCAGGACAAAGCCACCCCTGCGGGCCTTTGGAGCTGGGCCAGGAGTAGGGGCTGAAGTGTTCGCCGCTGTCACCTTGACACCCCCCTGCGCCCTCTCCTGCCCCCTCACCTCAGGGTCCTGTGCAGCCGCCATGGCCACAGGTTGGCCGCCCCCTTGTTCCAGGGCGTGCACAAGCCAGCCAGCCAGCCCGCCCCCTGCAGACATGCTGGAGGCATCTCTCTGCAGGTCCCAGGGAACCATGACGGAACCCCTGCCTCCCCGGGGTCAGGAGCACGAGTGACAGAGCAGATGGCGGGTGCGAGGGCCACACCAGGGGCGCAGGAGCCCAGGGGGCGACCCTCAGAGGAGCGCACCCCCAGCTGGGCGGAGAAGCCGAGGTGGAGGGCGAGGCGCCAGCAAGGAGAGCTCAGGGTTCCGGCTGCAACACGGGGCCTGAGTGGGACACGAAGTGACACCTCAGTTGTGTGGGGGGGCAGTGGGGACGGGCGGGGGCCAAGCAGGGCTGGGAGCCGGGCCCTGGGTGGGCGGCCTGGCTGGTGGGGGCTCTGTCCTTCCTGAGGCCCTTGGCCCTGCCCGGCCGCCTGTAGAATGGCCTCTTGCGGGAGCTCCGAGGGCTGGCCCTTCCCTCAGCCCACTTGTCCCTGGGCCTCCCTCCGCCTCCGCCTGCACCTGCTCAGGTGCCCTGAGGGCCTGGCCCGCGGCTTTAGGAAGTTTGCTCAGCACCCCTTCAGGAAAACAACTTCCTCCTGAGGCCTCCAGGGAGGGAATTTGAGCTGAAGGGCCTTTGTCCAGGCCCAGCCCTGCCCTCTCATAGGCCTCCCCTGCTCCCCCGCCCCCGTTCTCTCTCTCTCTCTCTCTCTCTCTCTCTCTCTCTCACACACACACACAGGCACAGGTGTGCGGCAGGCTGAGCATCAGTCCCCACCTCACCCCCTCCTGCCTCCTCCTAGAAAGCCAGGTGGTCCTCACCTGGCCCGCCCGGCACACCTGGTCCCTGCAGCCTCTGCCCGCCCCTCTCCCTGCGGCCAGAGCCTGCGTGCCCACGTGTGGGGTGTGCGTGCCCAGTCCCCTCCCCGAGCAGCCCCAGGCCCCGCGAGCAAGGACGCAGAGCAGCGAGGCGGGGCCTGGGGGGGCGCTGGGGGACTGGTCACCGCGGGGTCCGCTGAGGCCCCAGAGCACCATTCACGGGGCTTGGGGAGGGCGGGGCTGGTGAGAGCAGCTTCTCTCAAGTGTTTGCAACCAGCACGTGAGTGGCGGCTGGCGGGGGGGCTAGGGAGGGGTTGGCGGTTTTTTGCTGTTTTTTTAAGAGAAAATAGCAACTTGTTGCTGGTGCAAAAGGAGTGGGCCCTTGGGGCGGGGCTTTCATGCGCAGGGAGGTTTCTAGGTTTTACATTGAGCCTGCACCCTGCACCCAGTGAAAGCAGCTCGGAGAGGTGGTTCCAGCGCCCGGCTTTCCCCAGCGACACGCCCCGCCCCGCCTGGAGGCTGCGGCCACGCCCCCACAAGACCACGCCCCTGGGCGACAGCCCCGCCCCGCCCCCTCCAGGCCAGGCCCCCCGGCCCTGTCGTCCCCACCCACTGGGTCCTCCGCTGTGCGGGGTCCATTTGCCTAAATAAATAAACGGAGGCCTTTCTCCGGGAACCGGTGGGTGCCCGGGCTCTGGGGGGCACCCCGCGAGGCTGGCCGCAGGGTCGGACTGGGGGGGCTCACATTTCACCTCCATGAAGTTAGAAGGGCCAAGTCCAGAGGCCAGCGGATTCCACCGCGGACCCGCCTGGTGGTCGCAGGAGGGGACCGTCCCGGCGGAGGGCGGCCTGCAGCCACCTGCCCTTCCCTGAGGCCCAGCGTCTGAGATCTGACTGCTGCCCGTTGGAGAGGGCGGAGGGTCTGCGAGCGGGGAGATGCCCTGGAGCCAGGCCACCGCCAGGGAGGATGGGGCCAGCTGGGGGGTGGGTGCCGGGCCAATCTAGTTATGCAGCTTCGCCTTGGGAGAACCCCCCCACACACACACACACACAAGACCACCCCTGAGAGGGCAGCCAAGCTGGGGAGGGTCCCCCGGCTGCTGCCCTGGCCGGGCCCCTAGAGGGCCTTGCTGCCCTGCAGGGTTCCAGCCGTCCTGGCTGGGGCCCCTCGTGGCTGTGCCATCTGGAAGGCCTGTGGGCGAGGCTATAGGATTAAGCCTCGGACTGACCTGTTGGCAAAATCACAAACAAGTCCCAACTTAGAGGGCACAGTCCTCTTAGATAATTAGGCTGGACCTTATAACTCCCTAGACCTTATCTGGGAAGCTAATGGGCTGAGGGAGGTGCAGCAAGTGCTGCCAAAACCAGTGAAACTCACACAAGAACAGTGTAACTCTGGTAACCACTACCTTGTTTACCTCTGACTATAAAATAAAGGCTCAGCTTGCCTCTGGATCTCTCTCTCTGTGGCCTCAGCCAGGCACAGGAAGATCCACGGAGAATAAAGAGAGAACCTGGCTATGCTGATCATCTGAACGCTGTCTCCGTGTCCTTCATTCTTCGCCGACTCCGTCCACACCTTTGGGAACCCCTGGCCCGCTGGGGCTGGACCCCGCAAAGGCCGAGTGTGGATGGAATGAGGCCTGAGCTGGTCAGCCAGGTGGACTAGTGCAGTGTCCAACCTTGGGCAAGGGGGCTGGGGTGGGAGAGCTCAGGGCACAGGGTGGGGGTGGGGGTGGGGGTGCTGCGGACGCTCTGGCCAGTCGGACGGCCTCCCAGAGCAGGGTTTGCACCATCGCTGGCTTGGGTCTGTCTAGCAGGCCCACCAAGGTTCGCGGGACACATGACAGGATGTAGACACCGTTCTGGATAAAGCCCCGCAGGGACCTAAGCCGATGTGCCTTTCTGGAGGCCCAGTTGGCCCTCTCTCGGCCTCTGGCGGGCAGAGGTCAGGGTCCAAGGTTAGGAGCAGAACGCCAGCTGGCGGGGGTGTGGGCTGCACACAGGGCCGGGCCTGACAGGAGGACCCTCCTGGCCTCCCTCCCGGGGCTTCTCGAATCTGCGCCACCTGCTGAGCCTGGCCACCCTCTCCTCCAGCCCGTCCACGACCCTGGGCCCAAAGCCCCAGGTGACCCAGGGTCCTGCGATCACCAATTCCCTCCTCCTGGCCACAGAAGGTCTCAGAGCAGTGGTCCCAGGTTCTCCCACACGACCACAGAACAAAACACCTGCGCACAGCACAGGCCCATCTGTAGCTGACCCTACAGCCTCAGGAGGCAACGCTGGCCCTTGCTGGACACTGTGCACCCCCATGGCCCTTACCTGTTCCTTCCTAGCCGATACAAGCTTTTAAAAAAATAGATGTTTAGATTGATTTTGGAGAGAGAGGAAGGGAGAGGGATAGAGAGAGAAACATCGAGAGATATGGATCCATCGGCTGCCTCCTGCACACCCCATACTGGGGATCGAGCCTGCAACCCGGGCATATGCCCTGACTCGGAATCCAACCGGTGACCTCGGTTCCTGGGTCGATGCTCAATGGCTGAGCCGCACTGGCCGGGCCCATACGAGTTGTTTAAAGTGCTGGTGGCCGCCTGTGGGCTGGCCGGGTGATTTGGGGGTGCAATTCCCTTCGGGGTTAAAGCGAACCTTCAGCGGCATCGGAGTCTTCTCCAGGCTGATTGGTTGTCCAAACTTCCCTCTGGGCACCAGGAGCCCCGCCCCCCAGGTCTGGGGGCGGCGGGCATGCGATCCCTTTCGCCAAACTTTTCTTCTCAGAAACAAAAAGAGAACTATTAGCCGAGTTCCCCACGGTATTCACCGCACCCGGGTCTTTGTGATGCAGTGACCCTCGCGGAGGAAAAGCGCTGGCGGGGACCTGCCAGACCCGGAAGTTGGAAAAACCCTGTCCCCGGGCCTGGCGGGAACCGGGCTGCCCCCCGGGCCGCGCCCCCGCCTTTGGGCCAATCGCCCCGCAGGAGCCGCGACTAGGATGTCCAGGCCCCGCCCCCTCCCGGCTCCGCCCCGCGCCCCGCCCTGCCCC
>NW_005873666.1:0-21273 GCF_000147115.1 Myotis lucifugus | reverse complement strand
TCTCTCATCAATGTTTCTATCTCTCTATCCCTCTCCCTTCCTCTCTCTCTAAAAAAATCAATAAAAATATACTTAAAAACAGAATTATAGTAATTATTACCATTTATTGAATACATACATATCAGGTACCATGCTAAACACCTTCCGTGTATTATGTTGCTGAATCCACCCAACAATCCTGAGAGGTAGGCACCATTATGATCCTGCTTCATAGATGAAGAAACAATTTTAAAGAGTTAAGAATTTTCCCATGTTCTATGTGGCTAGTCAGCAGTGGAACCAGCTTCTGTACTCACTTTTATCTGTTTCTTAGCCCTGCTCTTAGCCACCAGCTTATGTCTCCCATAGCAATTCAAGTAAAATACTGTAAGCAGAAGGAAAACAAGAAAGTTTTGGAAGAAGTAAAAGAAGTCCTGCGAAAAGGCAGTTTGGGCTAATCTAGGGTATTCCCAAGCAAGAAAGGCTGTCTTCTAGAAAACACTGGCTCGATTTGGTCCATTTGTATGAACACATTATCTGCAATTATTTTAAGGAAGAATATTTCATGAAAAAAAAAAAACTGGTCTGATACTATATTTACTTTCAGAGAGCAGTTTTGATTTCAGAAAGATTCTCCCCACCTCATGTAATGCCCTGTTTTTTGTTTTTGTTTTTTTTCTCTCCACAATTTTTTGCCTGGTATTGGCCGTTAAATAAGCAACATCTGGTAATTCATGATGGTTTTCAGCATCTTTGGATAATTTTAAAAATCTTAGGGTGCCTAAGTTTCTCCATTTGATAATGTAAATGAATTGTTAATACTGATTTCTCTGTCTGGTACATGAATAAGTGCAAAGCTTTTGTGTCTGTATAGACTTAAGTACTTTTATACCATAGGCACATTTATTTTATTTATTTTTGGCCATATCTATTCAGATTCTTTAAAAATTTTTATTTTTCAGTTACAGTTTATATTCAGTATTATTTTGTATTAGTTTCAGGTGTATAGCCTAGTGGTTAGACAATCATATACTTTACAAAGTGACCCTTCCCCTCTCACCCCCTTCCGATATTTCAACTACCCACTTGGCACCACACATAGTTATTACAATATTATTGACTATATTCCCTATGCTGTACTTTATATCCCTGTACCACATGCACATTTTAATTTAAGGAGCATTTTCCATTTGTCTTTAGAGCAGCGGTTCTCAACCTGTGGGTCGCGACCCCTTTGGGGGTCAAACGACCCTTTCACAGGGGTTGCCTAAGACCATCAGAAAACACATATATAATTACATATTGTTTTTGTGATTAATCACTATGCTTTAGTTATGTTCAATTTGTAACAATGAAAATACATCATGCATATCAGATATTTACATTATGATTCATAACAGTAGCAAAATTACAGTGATGAAGTAGCAACGAAAATAATTTTATGGTTGGGGGTCACCACAACATGAGGAACTGTATTAAAGGGTCGTGGCATTAGGAAGGTTGAGAACCACTGCTTTAAAGAATGACTTCTCTATGATATCTTAGAGCCAGGTGTGTAATATTGAAAAACAGGATCTTTCAGACTAATCCCAATTAGAATTTTCCTTCCCCATGATTATATGAGTTGGAGCAGTGTAATGATCTTTGCTGAGTCAGTCTCCTTGGGGGAGGAATCAGTGTCATCATTTCAAAACATCCTAGCATAATCCAATCCATTCACAGGTGGCAACCTGCAAAGTAGGAATATTCCCAGGCAGCTGGAGGGGTAAGGCAGGCACAGGCAGAAGTGTTAGGGCATTGGGAAATGCTACCTGGAGGCTGCCAAAGACCGACAAGATGGGGATACCTCACAGCAAGCAGTTCTCATACCTTAAGCAAATCCAACAGGCACTAGGAAAGAATAAAAATGGAGGAAACCTGTCCAGGTATAGGGTGAAGGATGGGTAGAAAGAAGTCTGGGAGGAATTTTTTAAAAATGTGTACTCCTGCTTGGATTCTTGTTTCCCTACATAGTACAGCCTTGTTCAATAAAGTATTTCAATAGCTAAGCCAGGTCCCAGGATTAGTCAGGAGAGCAGGAATCAATGGGAAGGGAGGCGGAGGAGGGGAAGTCACACCTCACTGCTGGGTTTGATGGGCTACCTGTAGGCTTTTGTATGACTTGTTTAACAAGCCTCTGATTAGTGTAGAAAGCAAATGAGTCACTGGGAGCTGTGGTGAAGGTCGTCTCTGTGACAGTGGGGAGCCTGGGAAATGCAATATCATAGTCCTCTAGAAAAGGACAGCAAACTTCGCCGCCATTCCTCACCCCAACCCTTTGTTTGTCCACTGTTCTGCTTTGTATTCCAGCAAATGTCACCAAACTATTACCTCGTCCTTTGTGAACCTCCGTCCTAACCTTCATAGCTGCATTGGGTTCTGCTGAAGTAAATAAAGGTTTATCAAAAGCGTGAAGGCAAAGGGACACAAAATTCCTCTAGACGGCCCAAATATCCTTTAGCTTTTCTAAAATATTGAAGTGTGACTGAGGAGTCACACAGCAGTTTGTTTACTGAGAACTTCATACAGCAACTCTCTACTTTCCCTTCTCACCACCCTCCCTACCCCCTGCAGTTCAACGCTCTGGGTCAGAAACTTGTTTAGATTTGTTTTCACAAAGTAAAGACATTTAACTGGTGATTTGTTCCAGCTCTTTGAGCATTTGCTAATATGTGGTGGGAGACCTCGAATTTGACAGACTCATTTTTAGTGAGTGTCAGATAGGAACTAATCTGTCATTATTACATTATTTATTCTTTCTTTTCCAGGAAGGACATCAATTTGAAAGGGAAATAGATGAGCTGAATTTTTTTTTTTTTACCTTCTCAATAAACCAAGACAGGATCCTTTCTTCTCCCTCTTCTAATTTTTTATTATCACAACTTGTCCAAACTCAATTTGAATGGCCCCCAGGGTCTGTGCTGCAGTGCATTGTCCTTTTTATCATTTGAATGTGAAAGGGAGTTTAAAAATTAAAGACAGAACCAACTGATACATTTCAGAATAAAAATGAAGAGGAGCTGAGAGCAGTGGGGGTGGGTAGATCCCTCTAGGCAAGTGTTGTCACCAGAAATCTAATGTGAACCATATACACAGTTTTAAACTATGTAGTAGCCAGCCTCACCAAAAACATAAAAAAGAAACAGGTAAAATTGATTTAAAGAATATATTTTCTTTAACTCAGTACATCTAAAAGATTACATTTCAACATGCAATCAATATAAAAACTACTAGAGGCCCAGTGCATGAAATTAATGCACAGCAAGGGGGGGGGGGAGTCCCTCAACCCGGCCTGCACCCTCTCCAATCCAGGACCCCTCAGGGGATGTCCAACTGCCGGTTTAGGCCCGCACTTTTGACAGATGACAGCTCCATTGTTGTTTCTTTCTTTTCATATTTAAACCCATTGGAATTAGTAGGTATTCAAAGTGTGTATGCATTTCGGAGGGACACCCTGTATATCTCTAGTCAGCGGTGAAAGGAACCAACGGCGGATTTGGAACCCCTAGACAGGGAACCTCGCTCACTCCCCGCATGTCTCCCCACTCCGCTTTCTACCTTCGCGGGCAGTGGGAGAATCAGTGTTTTCTCTCATTAACTCGGGAAAGCATGTCCTGTCACCCGCTGCCCAGCAGGAGCATGCTAGGCCCCGAGCTCAGTCAGGGCGGGCTTCGCTCATAGGCGCCGGCACCCTGAGTGCACATTCCTCCTCTGCAGTCGCCCCAACTCTCCCGCCGTTTCACTGAGAGGATGGACCTCCTCACCCTCCTCCTCTGGGTTCCCAACCTTGATCGCTGACTGAAGACACCTCAGCGAGGGCCACCCCGCGCCCACCAGGTGTGTCTGTCTGCACCTGCTCCCACCTCAGCACCTGCATTAGCCCCAAGGAGGCGATCTCATCGCCACACTGGCCTCTGTGGGAACAGGGCATCACCACTTCGCCCTTTCACTGTCATCTCACAGCTGCTTGCCCTGAGCACCTAGACACGCGCCAAAGGATGTGAGTGTCCTGGAGGGCACGTGCACACATCACGTGGGGAACATAGGCACGCTGGGGTTGATGGAAGTGCAGTGGAGGGGCAGGGGGAACACGTGCACGCTGTGGTTTGGGACTGTTGCGCATGCGTGGGTGACAGTGCTCTGGGGGACATTCGCATGCGAGGTGGGGGAGAGGATGTGCGCACCGGAGGCCTACGCCTGTGAAGATCCACAAACCCGTGCGGTGTAGCTAGGAGGACGTCAATCTGGCCCACCATCATGGCTGTCCCTCCGATTGCACACCTTCTGGGCTGGGAGGCAGGACTGGCACAGCTGCTTCTCAGCGCTGATGGCCCACAGGCGCTGCTTCAGCTTGGCCTGCAGGCTCCGCTTGGCGCCACTCACAGCCGCGATGCCATGTGGGGAGTATGGCCACCCTCTGCTGGGCCCCGCCTCCCCTGCCCCCGTCCCCGACCCTGTAAGTTCTGCCCACTGGGCCAGGCCTGTGGTGGAGGGGCCTCTCCACGCGCCTGTGGATCCCCAGCTGGGGCCCCGGCAGCCCCGCCCCTGTCCCCATCCCTGATGCTGCAAGTCCCTGCCCACCCTCTCCTGCTGCACACGCAGCCTGCTGATTGGTTGTTATAGTGACGGCGTCCCGACCAGTTTGCATATTACCCTATTATTAGTATAGATTAATGAGATATTTTGCATCGTTTTGTACCAAATTTTTAAAACTTGATGTATCTCTTCCATGCATGGCATACATTGAATTAGCCACATTTCAAGTCTTGACATCCACAGTTGCTAGTGACCACCATATCAGACACCCTAACTCTGGGCTGTTGTAGGTTCTCCGTGGTGGTGTCTCACTGAATATGCTTCAGAACTCGGAGCCCAGATCTTCTGGAAAGCCAGGCTTTGCTTGTAGGCTATGTTTTTAAAAATATTTTTTTATTGATTTCAGAGAGGAAGGGAGAGAGATAGGGAGATAGAAACATCAATGATGAGAGAGAATCATTGATTGGAAGCCTCCTGCATGCCCCCTACTCGGGGGGGGGGGCGGGGGGGGGGGATGAGCCTGCAACCAGAGCATATGCCCTTGCCCAAAATTGAACCCAGGACCCTTCAGTCCACAGGCTGACACTCTATTCACTGAGCCAAGCCAACTAGGGCTGCTCGTGTACTTTTAAAGCCATGCTGTTGGTTTCCTTTTTAGTTTTCATCTTCATTTCTTCTTGGCTCAGCCCACTTGGAATAATATCCTAAAAATGGCTTCTGGGAAGAGTGGTTAGAGGGACTGTGTCAGGAAAGGATCAAAGCTGGGCTCTCTAAATGGACCACTATCTGTTTAGACCTGTTTCTTCTTTCTCATGTGGAGGGAGGGGGTCCCCCAGCTGGTTTACAGTAGAAAAGATATTTATAATGTAACAAAGTCTATATTTTAATCCCTAGTCTGAACATACGAATTCACATCAGCTAGTTAATAAATAATACATAATTTCACACTTATTTTTCAAAAGCCGTGTTCTTTTTCCACATAAAGAAGCACTTTATTGGCAGGGATTGCAATGTAGGAGGCAGGCTCATCCCGTGAGTATGTGGCGTGGCCAACAGCATGGGACTGGAGAGTTGGCCCCCAGGGTCTCCGCTGCAGCCCATTGTCCAGATTTCAGGAAAGTTAGGAATCCCTGACTCTGGCTTCGTTCCCCTTTCTTCACTTTAAGGTTCAGGCAGGGAGCTCTAAGTCTCTCTGTTTCCACCACCTTCTCACCAGGTACACGATGCCTATTTTCTAACCCTTAGCCACACTCTTGAGCACAGCTTGCTCTCCATCAGGAATATAATTACGTGGCAGGAGCTGTGCTGGAGGGGAATGAGCCCTTCACTTGAAGTCAGAAGATCCAGGTTCTGCAATTGCTTTATTACATGACTTTGTGAAAGTGACTTGGCCTCGCTAAGCCTTTGTGTCTTCATTTGAAAAGTGGCAGTGCTAATGCTTACCTCACAGAGCTGTGGGAAGGATTAAGGGAGGTAAGCACATAAAAGCACTTAGGAATCTGTAAAACTTTGTACACCTTCAGTTGTTAAAAGTTCTAGTGAGGTTCTGAGATATATTCCTGCTGAATTTCCTGGCCATCCCACCTCTTTTTCAAGTTCATGGTGCTCTTAACCCCTTCCTATCTGGACTCTCAGCTCTGCCAACTTTGTCTACCTATTTTCAGACTGTCTGGTCCCACCATACTTGCTAAGTGGCCACATGATCCCATGCCTGGCCACACTGAGGGCTATGGGTAGACACACCTAACTCAAATTTTCTCTCCCTGGAATTGGAAAGTGGGACCCAAGGAATTGTTAATTGTTTGAATTTGAATGTTTTGGAATATCAGTTCTCAAGTGTGGTTCATGGACCCCTGAAGGTCCCCTGAGACAATTTCATGGAGTCCATAACATTGAAATCATTTTCATAATAATGCTAAGAGGTTATTTGTCTTTTTTTTTTCCTGTGTTTTATTGCTGATGGTATAAAAACAAAAAGGTAGCATCTTAGCATGAATTCAGGTAGTGGTGCCAAACTATGGTCATCATGTTTTCACCACCATGCACTCATGGTAAAAGAACAAGAAGAGAGAGCCCAGCCGGTGTGGCTCAGTGGTTGAGCGTTGACCCATGAACCAGGAGCTTATCGTTGGGTTCCCAGTCAGGGCACTTGGCTGGGTGCAGGGCAGCTAATTGATGATTCTCTCTCATCATTGATGTTTCTATCTCTCTCTGCCTCTCCTTTCCTCTGTCTGAAATCAATAAAAACATATTTAGAAAAATAAAGCCAAAGTCCAGTTTCCAGTATTCTTGATGAAGTGGTAAAAATTATTAGTTTCATTAAATCTTGACCCTTGAGTACACATCTTTTTAATATTCAGTGTGATGGGATGGGAAGTTTGCATGTTGTGCTTCTACTGCAGACCAAAGAAGGCAGCTTTCTTGAGGAAAACCACTTACGTGATTGCTTGAGTTGGGAACTAAGCAAGTGGCTTTTTGAAAAGAGCACCATTCTCGCTTGAAAAAACAAACTATGGTTTTTCAGACAGGGTATTTTTGGCAGACATTTTTTTGAAAAATGAATGTTTTCCTCTCACTTCAAGGAAAATAACCAATAGCATCTTTTGCCAATGATAAAATGTGAGTTTCCAAATGAAAACTAGAAATTTGAAAAACTTACAACTGACACCATGAACTTCACAGCTTTTCAATACTTAAAGACTTTTCTGATGGGATTAGTGGTGATATTAACAAATGTGATTTAAAAAATATATTTATATGAAATGTGTCAACATTAGGAAGATATGTATAACTCAGTGAACCCATATTTCTAAATAAAAAATACATGGATAAAAAATACATGGGTAAAAAAATACATGGGTAAAATAGACTAATAGATTTTAAACTTAAAAAAAAAATCCTCACCTGAGGATATGTTTTTATTGATTTTTAAGAGAGAGGAAGGAAAGGGAGGAAGGAAAAAACATCGATCAGTTGTCTCCCATATGAGCCCCAACTGGGAATGGAGCAGGGATTGAACCTGCATCCTGGGTATGTACCCTGACCTTGAATCAAACCTGCAACCCTTCAGTGCACAGGCCAACGCTCCAACCAATGGAGCCACACTGACCAGGGCTAGCCTAATGGGTTTTAATGTAGCAGTAAGAAAGTTAATTGATGTGACTTCAGATTCCACATTGCATCTCAATTTTGAGAAATTACCGTTTTTTTGAGTTTTGGTGTAGTTATAAAAAATATTCATAATTATTTGAAAAGTTTATTAAAATCATCTACTCATTTTTAGCTACATGTCTCTGTGAGATTGAATTTTCTTCATATACTTCAACCAAAACAACATGTTACAAATTGAATGCAAAAGCAGAAGCAGGAATTTTGCTATCTTCCATTAAGCAAGCCATTAAAAGGATGTGCAAAAATGTTAAACAATATTATTGTTGTCATTAAATCTTCCTCTTTTATTTTGAAAAAATAAATCAGACTTGGGTAGTTATATTGGCCCATGTATGTGCAAATGAATAGAGGAAGCTCATATTTAGAGAGATAGAAGTGCAGAGATAAGCAGAGATGAGAGAGACCATGAGTGGGGTGAGGAGAGAGAGAGAGAGAGAGAGAGAGAGAGAGAGAGAGAGAGAGAGAGATGGTTTGGTTCCTGATGACTCTGTACAAGGTTTTTTGTTTGTTTGTTTTGTTTTTAAATATATTTTATTTTATTTTATTTTATTTTATTTTATTTTATTTTATTTTATTTTATTTTATTTTATTTTTACAGAGAGGAAGGGAGAGGGATAGAGAGTTAGAAACATAGATGAGAGAGAAACATTGATCAGCTGCCTCCTGCACAACTTCTACTGGGGATGTGCCCGCAACCAAGTTACATGCCCTGGATTGGAATTGAACCTGGGACCTTTCAGTCTACAGCTGACTCTCTATCCACTGAGGTTAGGGCTCTGTACAAGGTTTTAATCTCCATTAAAGCCTGGCCATGCTGCCCAATTTAGAGTTCTAGATTTCCATGTTTTCTACCATAAACCTCCTTTCTATTTAAGCTGACTTGAAAAGGGTCTCTTCCTTATGTGGTGGCCATAAATCTCAGTCCATAGACTCAAGTGTACAAGAGATATGACCTTTTAAAATGTTCTATAATTTGACTTAATTTTATATTGGCTTATATCTTGCTGGGTTACTGAGTCATTCTTATTCTTTTTTTTTTTCTTCCCCTGCCAATTTTCAGGTTGTATCAAAGCACTGAGGAGTTTGGGACAGCTGCTCCCTTGAAGCCCCTAAAGATAGGCCAGAATCATCACCAAGTGATGCTCAGCCTGGAGAGGCTTCTCCCAGCCATAAGAAGAGCAGGCTGGTGGCCCTGGTGAAGCTTGTCTTGATCATGTAGAGAAAACCAGAGACATATTCAGATGGAATCTTTCCATGTGGGTTTCTTGAAATGTTTGTAGAGGGGAAAGGAAGTTTGGGGATTCTGATCCCAGAGTAGCCAGAGTAGGAAGAGAGAGTTCAATTGCTCAGGGACAATGTAATGCATTTTCACCCTCCCTTCCTACTCTCTGCCACATCTTTCATGTGCAAGGATTAATGTTTTTTGTCTGTGAACATGTGTTTTCCTCAGCCCTTCCTTCACTTTGCTCCTGGCAGTGATGATGGAAGAATCCATGTGAGCTTTGATGGTCTGGGAAGAATTTTGGAAACACCATTATTCTGGCCTAAATACTTCTTTATAGTGTGATTATTTCTTCCACATCCACCCCTTTCTTCCTTTATATTACCACAGCTACCACCCTTGATGGCCCTCATCCTTGCATGCCTGGATCCAACTGGCCTCCTTAACTCAGTGAGCCATTCTGCACACAAATTCTCAGAAGAGTCCTCCAGAGATGCAATATTAAGTATGCCATACCATTCATTCAGTGCTTAGCACATTTAGCTTCTTCTGAAAATAATTTTTTTGTTTGAATGACTTGTCTTCCCTTGAAAGTAGGGGCTATTTTTTACTTCTGTGTAGCCTCCACATCCAGCACAGTATAGACAGTTTGCTGCTGCTGCTTTAATGGGAAAATGAAAGGGGTCTCTGGATGGTTATAGTTAATTCATTCAGTAACTTGTACTTAGCACTGGTTGTTTGCCTTACTCTGCTGAGTGCTGGGGTCTCGAAAATGAATCAGCTACATGCCTTGTGTGCCCAGGATAATGCAGCAGGATAAGTGCTGTAATAGCTCAATAGCTGAGCTCTTGTCTCCTCTGTCCAGCTGTCCTCAACACCTCAGGCTAGTTCAGCACGCTTTCTCCCTGCTCCCCAAGTCCCCTCAGCATTTATTCATTAGAGTGCATTTAGCATGCAATCTAAAAAATTTGGAAAAAATCTAACATTTTATTATGAAAAATTTTAAACATGCATACAAACTTTAATAATTATCAACATTTTGCTATTATGGCTTCATCTATCCCCTCAATTATTATTATTATTATTTTTAATAAAATATATTTTATTGACTTTTTACAGAGAGGAAGGGAGAGGGATAGAGAGTTAGAAACATCAATGGGAGAGAAACATCGATCAGCTGCCTCCTGCACACCCCCACTGGGGATGGATGTGCCCGCAACCAAGGTACATGCCCTTGACCGGAATCGAACCTGGGACCCTCCAGTCTGCAGGCCCACGCTCTATCCACTGAGCCAAACTGGTCAGGGCCCCTCAATTATTTTTCATGGAAGAGAAATTCAAGGCAAGTCCCCAATGTATATGATTTCATTCACTACTACTTCATGATATATCTCTAGCAGATAGGACTTTTTGAAAAATGTAACTGCAAAACCATTATCATCCTTAACAAAATTAATGATAACTCTTTAATGTCATCTAATATCTGGTTCATGTTTATTTTTTTCCATTCAGTTGTCCAAAAATGTCCTTTTTAAATAGTTTTTGTTTTCAAAATTAGGTTCATAGTTGCATTTGGTTGATATGTTTCTTAAGTTTATTTTAACCTGTAGCAGTTCCCATCATTGCCCTCTACCCCCATGTATTTGTTGAAGAAAGCTCAATTGTTCTGTTTCATCATCTGGTTTGGCTGATTCCACACTTGTGGTGATTTTTGCCATGTTCTTCTATTCCCTGTATTCCTGTGAATTGGCAGTACTTCTAGAGGCCTGATTACAGTCAGGTTCTATTCTTCTGACAAGAATATGTCATAGGTGTATAGTGTTAATTAGACCACACCCAGAGGCATGTAATGTCCTGTTAGACGGTAGTCTCATGGTCTGTTTTCTCGTCTTCCCTGTTTGACTTGCTGTTCTTGAGGAGAGGGATTCTTGATTATTTCAGACCCATCATGTGTAGCCCTTTCTGGGTCCAGCAACTAAAGAGCTGGTGACTAGCTCTGCCGTGGGAGCTGGGAAGGACTTCCTGCAGGACTTGGGTCTTGAAGGATGAGCAGGTGTTTTTGAGGCAGATGATGGGGCAGATATTCCAAGAAGCAGACTTGGGGGGCTCAGTAGTCTGCTTAACCCTGTGGGCGTGGTCATGCTTAGGGACAGAGGAGATACAACTAATGTAGTGACATTCACTGTAGCCCTAGTGCAGTGGTTCTCAACCTGTGGGTCGCGACCCCTTTGGGGGTCAAACGACCCTTTCACAGGGGTCGCCTAAGACCATCGGAAAACACATATATAATTACATATTGTTTTTGTGATTAATCACTATGCTTTAATTATGTTCAATTTGTAACAATGAAAATACATCCTGCATATCAGATATTTACATTATGATTCATAACAGTAGCAAAATTACAGTTATGAAGTAGCAACGAAAATAATTTTATGGTTGGGAGTCACCACAACATGAGGAACTGTATTAAAGGGTCGTGGCATTAGGAAGGTTGAGAACCACTGCCCTAGTGGCTATGTGGGCAGAGAGAGTATCTCACAGAGTACTGCCAAGGCCACTTCCCTATTGCCTTTGGGTTAATTCCAGCCCCACTGGGGACTAGCCAAGGATTAAAAGAGCCCCATGAACCTCCAGCAAGGTTTGGTGGGAGGCAGTGTTTCTAGTACTTGAGGGATTGGGATGAGTCATCTTATAGGCATCACCAACCTCATCCATCCACTCATTCATGGAGAGAAAAGAGGAGGGATCATGCCAAGGACAGTTGTAGAGTCAAGTCTAGCTCTGACTCTAACGGGCTGAGTCATCTTGGGCAAGTCCTTTAACATTTTTGAGCCTTGATTTTTAAAAAAATCTGTAAAGTGGTGATAATAACACCTCAAAGGATGGTTGTGAGGCCCATGTAAGCTCACATACATCAAGCATTTAATATTGTATTTGGTACAGCTTAGAGATAAATGCATGGTAATTCTCTTCCTTCTGTTCTACAAACATTTAGAGGGACTAGTGACTACAAGGCACTATGCCAGGCAGGGGGAAACAAAGATGAACCCATTGTATCCAGACTGTGTCCTCTGTGAGCCTGCAGCCCAGAAATAGAGGAGATAAGGTAAATGGTAAGTGCACAAATTGTTACATCTCGAGGTGGAGCTAAAAGTGCAGCGGGGTAGTCATGTCTTAGCCGTGTGTGATTTCATCCACAGCAGGCAGTGCCCTCACTAGACTAAAACAAGTTCTGCTTCTCCTGTTATAACACATTAGAACAGTGGTTCTCAACCTTCCTAATGCCGCGACCCTTTAATACAATTCCTCATGTTGTGGTGACCCCCAACCATAAAATTATTTTCGTTGCTACTTCATAACTGTAATTTTGCTACTGTTATGAATCGTAATGTAAATATCTAATATGCAGGATGTATTTTCATTGTTACAAATTGAACATAACTAAAGCATAGTGATTAATCACAAAAACAATATGTAATTATATATGTGTTTTCTGATGGTCTTAGGCGACCCCTGTGAAAGGGTTGTTCGACCCCCAAAGGGGTCTTGAAAGGGGGAAAACAACAAAAAAAACAAACAAAAAAACAAACCAGAAAGGACTTTTTTGCTTCTAAAAGGAATACCAAAATGACTCAATGTCCTCTCTGAGCTAGGGGTGAGGACACACCTGGCTCCCCATCTTTTTCATAAAATCAAAGCCTCTTGGGGGACGGTCGGGTCCAGGCGAAGTAGAACCCAGCTCTTTGGATCAGTGACCTTCATCTGATTTAGTTCATCTGTAATGCGACAAAGCCTGGCTGGTTGATGCAGTAGAAAGTACAAACGACAGCCTGAGGCTGAGGGTCATGGGGAGAATCCCAGCTGTCACACACTGGGAAATCAGAGGGGCTGTACTACCCCGCAGGGATGAAGGCTCTGAAAGCAATAATTTCCCTCCCAAAGAGAAGGGTAGAGTCTGCAAGGATTTGTCTCCAGGCAGCACTTCAGCCTCCTCTTCCGGCACAGGGAGACTGCTGCTTCGGTCAGAGCTTCTGGCACCATCAGAGGGGAGAGGAGCAGGGCCACGGAGGCCTCCTGTGCAGGTGAGCCTTCCCTCGGCACCTCTGAGAGCACACGCCGCTGAACCGCGGGCTGGGGCTGAGTCGGTGAAGGGTGGGCAGCCTGAAGGACGGATTTTTGTGTGTGAGACCTGGCTCAGTGCTCCATCTCCATTGCCTACACTGCACACACTTCATGAATCTGACACCTGTGGGTTTGGGCCCGAGACGCAGCTTTATTAAGCATTTCGGCAGCTGAATGAGCTTTTCCCCCCTTTTTATTTTGAAACCCGAGTTCCTCTAGCTAGTCTTAAAATCCCCAGGCTTTTCTTTTCTTTCTAAAACCCTTTTGTTAAAACTGTGAAGTGTGGTACAGTTACTGAAAAGATCAGAGGAAAAAGATGTATAGCATCATGAAGGGAACACCCAGGTAAGTATCACCCAGATCAAGAAGTAAGCCGATTCCAACTCCCAGAACCGCATCCCTCCTCTCTGTGCCCCTTCCCAGTCACGTTCCCCCCTCCTCCCCGATTTTAATGCATTTCCTTGCTCCTCTTTGTGCTCTTGCCACCAAACTCTTCATCTAGAAACACTATAATTTAGTCTTGCATGCTTTTAATTTTACATACCTGGAGTTATACAGCATATATTATTTCACTGATGGTTTCTTTCACCCAATATTGTGTCTGTGAGTGCATCTACGTGGTTAAATGGAGCTGCAGTTTGTTCATTTTCACAGATATATAGTATTCCATTGTTAGGACACATAGTGTATTCATTCTGTTGTTTCTGGACAGTTGAGTTGTTGCTCATTTTTTGGGGCCCATATCCATAATGCTGCTGAGCGCATTCTTGCATCGTGCTCCAGGTACAGATGCTCCTCTTGAAAGAAAAGCCGTGATATGATCTTATGTCCTGGAGACAGGGGGCTTTGGCAACGCTGAGATGCTAACTGTGGATTCAAGATGCTGCTCCAGCTCCTCTCTGCTCACCACTGTGTGGGTGGATGGGGCTGGAGGTCACTCTTATTAGAATTTGCCCTAGAAATCAAGGGGAAAAGAAGCCAGAACTTTCTGGCCAGGATAAAGGGAACAACTTGAAAGGGTACTGAGCTGGAGATCAAAGAGCGCTTCATGCTGCCAGCTTTGATGTTAGTGAAGCTGCACACACTGTGGTAATTAACTAACTCATCTTCCGAGCTTGCTGCATTCCCACCTACTGTTTCCTAGTCAGCCACTTTCCACTCAAGGCCAACACCATCATCGTTGACAAATTCTGGGACATGGAGCAAGGGTGCCCTTGGCTGCCGCAGGCACTCAGCGCTGTTGGAAAAGCTCTGGGAAGAGCTTTGAAGCCCACTTGCAGAGGCTGTAAAATCAGACAAAGTTGGAACTGGAACTCCTTGGGGATCATCGTAGGCCGATTCTGTGACTGTTTACAGGCTTGTTGGGGAAAGTGGAGTTTTAATGGAAAGAAGTGGTGTTTGTTTGCATTCCATGGAATTGGTAGGCAGGGCATGTTCGAGGGAAAATTCCCAGTTTCCTCCTCTTTCCAGTCCCTTTTGTCTTTTTCAGCTCCATGCCTCCTGTTTTAGACATTAATTTGTCTATTCTCCCAGCTTTGAGGAATAGATATACACATCCCTCCAAAGAGCCTTTGACAATACAGCCTTAAAGGTAACAAGAGAAGATCAGAGAAATGAGAGGCAGAAAAAAGAAGCATGGGGGAAAAATGGTTGTTGGGACAGGTGAAGCTACACTCTGGTGAAAGAAGTAAGAAGAGTGGCATCGAATGGGAGGGGACATTAGGGAACCTTCAGGGGACCTGGAATGTTTTAAACCTTGATGTTGATGGTGGTTCCATATATTAAAATCCATCCATTTGTGCACTTAGATTTGTGCTCATTGATAAAACAAAGGCCGCAGGAAGCTTCTGTTTGCCATGGTTGCCTGGGTTTTTACCTCCAACTTCCTCTGTTATGCTGCAGGTGTCATAGGCATCACATGTCCATGTGAAATAAACCACGCTATCATTTTTACTTCAAACAGTCATATGCATTTTATTTATTTGTTTTAAAATGTATCTTCATTGTTGAAAGTGTTACAGATATCCCCTCTTCTTTCCCCCCATTCACCCCCTTCAGCCCAGTCCTATGTATTTTAGAGAAAATCAGAAAAGAATGTTTTTTATCCACCCACGTATTTGCCATTCCTGAAGTTTCTTCTGGGAGATGCAATTTTCCATCTGCTATCATTTGCTTCCAGCCTGAAGAACTTCCTTAGGTATTTCTCGTAATGCTGACAACAAACATTCTTAATTTTCAGTTATGTGAAAAGGTCTTTTTCCTTCAGTCTGGAAGGATATTTTCACTGGAAAAAGGATCTAGTTTTCTCCCTCTTGCTCTCCCTCCTTCTTTCCTTACTGCACTTTAAACATATTATTCCACTCTCTTTTACCTTTTTTTTTCCCTGACGAGAAATCAGCTATCATCTGTATCATTGTTTTCCTGTATATAATGTATTTTCAAGATTTTCTGATGTTTTCAAGATTTTCTTTTTATCTTTGGGTTTCAGCATGTTGACTAAGACGTACATAGGTATAACTTTCTTTTTATTTATCCTGCTTGGGGTTCACTGAGATTCTTGAATTTGTATGTATGTCCTTTACCAAGTTGGGGTATTTTTTAGTCATTATTTTTTTCAAAAGCTTTTTCTTCCCTCTTCTATTTTTTCTCTCCCTCTGGGACTATAATTACAAGTATGTTATAACTATTATTCCCTATTTTCTCACAAGTCTCTGAAGCTCTTTTTACATTTTTCAATTTTTTTTCTCTGTTTTTAAATTGGATAATTCTCTTGATCTATCGTCACACTTACCGACTCTTTTGTCATGTTCAATCTATTGTTAAGCTCATTCAGTGAGTTTTTTAATTTCAAATATATTTTTAATTCTAATATTTCTATTTGAGTCTTTTATAATACCTGTCAGTTGTGGTTTTTATATTCTCATTCATTATATTTTTTTGTATGTTTAAGCATAATTATAATCACTGCTTTAAAACCCTTATTTATTAATTCCTATATCTAAGTCATCTTGGAGTTGGTCTCCATTGATTGTTATTTCTCTTATATATGAGTCATTTTTCTTGTTTCTTTTTATGTCTACTAATTTTGGACTGCATCGTGCGTATCTTGGGTAATACATTGTAGGGACCCTGGATTCTGTTATGTAACTCTGAAGAATATTGCTTTTTTGTTTTACCAGACAATTAACTGGGCTGATCTAAAATTCTAATTTCCCCTGTGTTATATAGCAAGTGAAATTTCTGTCTTGTTCTTTTAGCCTTACATGGGTTTCTTGGTACCTTCCCAACATCTGCTTAGGCTAGGGTTGGCCAGATTTGAGCAGAGTTTGTAAATAGAATGTGGGGCTTACTTTCTGTGGCTCTTTTCTCTCTTCACTTTCCAGCTGCTATTGTTCTGAATTTTGTCTTCTGATTTATTAGCCAGTAAGGGCTCTATTTAAGTTTTAGTCACCTTCTTGAGGCATCAATTGTGGAGTACCCTTAGGCAAAGGGGCATAAAAAATGGTCAGTTAGCCTGGCCTTCGTGGCTCAGTGGTTGAGAGTCCACCTATGAACAAGAAAGTCAGGGTTTGATTCCCGGTCAGGGCACATGCCCAGGTTGCAGGCTTGATTTCCAGTGTGGGGCAGCCAATCAATGACTCTGTCATCATTGATGTTTCTATCTCTCTCCTGCACCCTTCCTCTCTGAAATCAGTAAAAAAAAAATATTAAAAAAATGGTCAGTTATCCAGTGCCATACTTTTTCTCTAAATGTCAGTCACCTCCAGTTTTTGCCTGCTTTTGGCCACTTTCAAATGGCTTTAGATATTGTTTCTTGTCTTTGTCCAGAGTTCATAATTGTTACTTTAGGAAGATTGGTCTAATATGAGCTACTGTGCCAATACTAAAAAAAGAAACTTGTAATCTATTCTTGCCTAATGATCTTATGGATTGATTTCTTATCCTTTTTATTAAAATAATATGGTAAAGCCACTGGTAGGAAATCTTCTCTTCAGCATTAGAAATGTTTCCAGTGTTAAAAATAGTTAATAGTAATAATAAAATACAGTAATTTTGAAATTATGACTTACTAGATGTGTTCTAGTTGTAAAGATTTGAGGACAATGTTTCTTTGAAAACGGGGTAGTTTCCTTAAATAGGAAGATTTATAATAACAAAAAAATTTCAATAATCTTTTTCTAGTGGTTTTCTCCCCTTTCCATGAAAAAGTGGAAACTCTCCTTATTTTGCCTACTTTTAAACTTCATCCTCCAACATTTGTGCAAAGTGTAGATGCTGAAATAGAGTTTAAACTTTGCAGAAAAATATGGTAAGAGAGTAGAGTTGGGTCTGAAATTAGAGAATTTTTATTACCTTAGGACATGATCTTAGAAGTATTCCCCTTGTCTTTACTTACTTATTTATTTATTTATATAAACCAGAAATAAATGTTTATATGTTTTAAAAAAATCCCATTCTGGCTTTCTGTACATTCTATAACATCATGCTGTAAAAACTCTAATGTTTTCTTTGGTCCATCTATCATCCCACTTGACTGATGAGTATGTGGGTCCTCATGGAACACTAGAGTTGGTACTATTATTGAGATACAGAGAAAGGAAATGCTGAAATATTTCATGGCTCTTCTCAGCAATGAATCCTGAGTGCTGAGGCTCCCAAACTTTTCCTGTATTTCATAAGATATAAAATGAGTAGAGCCCTGCCATTTTAACCGTAGGAGACCTTCCTGGGAGACAAAGATTTGTGGACTACTCTAGATCACTTGCTCTTAGGGATTGCACTTCCTGGTTGGCCTCTTCTCCATGACATTCTCTACTAACATGAGACTTATTTAGATTGTATTTTTTTTAATCAAAGCTTGAATATTAATTCCAGACCCTTTTTGAATAATTAACATTTTAGTAAATAATGAAATAGCAAATATTGCTACATATGACAAATAAAATTTATTAATAAATAAAATAATATTTTTGAGGACTCAAATACATGTTATTTAATATTCTTTACCCAATACCAGTGTTTTCTTATGCAATGAAATACTAAAGTATTTTCTTGAAGCACATCTGGGTGGGCAAAGGCAACAAATGTTTTTTTTACAAAAGGCAATACATTTACATAAGTAAGAAAGGAAGAGGATAGATGTTATTTTATGTGGTCATTAGCCAGTTTTATCCAGGTCCTACTTTCACTATATCCTGACAAACCACTGATACAGGAGAAGCTGGAAAAAGTTGTATACTCCAAATTATTAAAGCATTTAACAAACATGTGAGTCTTTTAGTTTTATTAAAAGTAGAAAAAATTATATAAACATTTTATTATTTAATCCAAACATGAAAGTTTGCATTAGTTATCAGTTGTGCTTTGTTATGCAGCCAACTAAAATTTTCTTTCAAAATGTTGTTCTGGTTTATATAATTCTGGATTGATGTTTGTTGCAGTCCCTCATTAAAATGAAACCAAGGGTACTGGCTTTTAGTTGTTTGCTTTTGGAGATTATAGAGCAATGAGGAATCAACTGTTTCCTTATGAAGCTTATGGGGAAGAACTTTAGAGTAAAGATTAATGGAAGAACAGGATATTCTTCAAATCAAGTAATCATAACTTGCCAAATAACTGAGTTATTTCCTGGCTCTTTATCACGGCATGTTGGGTCCAAGGCCTGGGTCAAGGTTCGGCAGGATATAGAGGAAGGAGGATCGGGATAAGACTGATTAGTGGCCCCAGAAGGCAGTGATGGCGAACCTTTTGAGCTCGGCTTGTCAGCATTTTGAAAAACCCCAACTTAACTCTGGTGCCGTGTCACTTATAGAAATTTTTTGATATTTGCAACCATAGTAAAACAAAGACTTACATTTTTGATATTTATTTTATATATTTAAATGCCATTTAACAAAGAAAAATCAACCAAAAAAATGAGTTCGGGTATCACCTCTGACACGCGTGTCATAGGTTCGCCATCACTGCCATAAGGTAATGTCTTATCTGCTTCCTTTCTCATTTCTATCTCTGTAAAAGACATTGGTTGCCTTTGGCCATACAGCATGTGCTCCAAGGAAATACTTTTCTGTTTCATTTTAAAAGAATATACTGGCATTGGATAAAGAAAATTAAGTGACTTATGTATTTTGTGTCCTCCACGAAAGTTAAAATGAAGGTAAAGAAAGCTTAGGATAAGCCAGAGAGCAGTGATCAGCCTCTCACTTTTATAACTGCTTATTTTATATGGGCTTCATAAGAAAATTTTAACTCCCCACATCCTCATTTTATCATTTTCTGTCAATTTGAAACATACAAAGATGAAATTTAGACAGAATGGATGAAATTGGAATTGCAAGTAACGAATCAGAAAGCCTTCTTATTGTTATTACAATTTTTACCAAAACGGGAAACTTCTGTGAAGGCTCCAAAAAAATCATTTGGATCAAGGTATAAAATAAAAGTTTGAGAGTAGAGCCAGTATTATAACTAGGTCCAAATGTATTTCAGTTTTGCCAGTCCACAGGAAGGCATTTTCCAGAACGTCTCAGTGAGACCAATCACCATGCAAGCCAGCCGTGTGGAGGGAGGACTACGTTTCCGCCAGAATCACTGAGTGCCCAATAGCTCTCCTCGTGGGACAGAGACATCTAAGGTACAAGATATAACTCATCATTTTTAAGATTAATTCTCCAAATATATATAGAGATTCATCTGTAATGGCTGCGAGCAGATTTGACAAGTAAAAAGATGTAATAAAAACATATTGAAACTCATGATATGTTGTGCATTACGCTAAGCACTTTACTGTACTATGTCATGCAATCCTTGCACCCCATGAGTAAGTATCATTATTAATCCTATTTGAAAATGGGGACACTGAGGCTTATAGGATTTGCCTGATGCTAGACAGCTAATATGTAGAAGACCCAGCTTTTAATTTTAGGTTTTCCCTTCTCCCAAGCTCTTTTTAGTAACTTCCATATCCTATTATTTATTTATTAATAAAAGTTGTCAAATTAAATTGACTCATGGATCCATCAAATTAATCAAAAGAATATGATTAATGTAGGGAGCCAAATTGGATGGGCCTGTTTATACGGAGACAGGGAGAAGTTACTCTTATGAACCAAGTTGCTTTGTTTATTTCTTAAAATTTATTTATTTTTAAAATATATACTTATTGATTCCAGAGAGGAATGGAGAGGGAGAGAGAGACAGAAATACCAATGATGAGAGAGTCATTGATCAGCTGCCTCCTGCATGCCCCACACTGGGGATCGAGCCCGCAGCCTAGGCATGTGCCCTGACTAGGAATCAAACCCTGACCTCCTTTTTCATAGGTCGACGCTCAACCGCTGAGCCATGCCGGCTGGGCCCAACTTGCTTTGTTTAATTTAAATGTCAACTTACATACAGGCGGTAGGTTAATCTGTGTGTAGCAGTTCTCACCTGCAGGAGCTTGAGATCTTTTCAGGGCCATGTGTGATCAAACCTATTTTCATAATAAGATTAAGACTTTTTTTTTCTTTCAAGAGTGTACAGTGGAGTTTTCCAGAGGTCACCCAATGTGTGACATCACAACAGCTTGAAAGCAGAAGGAGATGTGAGAATATGTTAGCAATCTATAAATCTAGACATTAAAGGGGAGTTACAAAAAGATAAAATAATGCTCTTTCACTGAATAATTTTTTGTTTTGGAAAATGTAATTACTTTGCATATATATATATTTATGTTAACCTTTAATGGGCCTATTTTTATTTAAAAATAAACATTTAAAAAAGTTATGTTTTTACATTTAATATCTATTATATGCAGATAGAACCCACACGGGGTTGTTGATAATTTTTAAGATGGTGAAGGGGCTTTGAGACCAAAACGTTGGAGAACTGCTTCTCTAGTGTAACTTAAAATTTAGAGGGAAAGGGTGTTGGTTTAATTGTTAAACATTATGTTGCCCTTTCTTTCTGTTGCTTTCTAGTAGAGCACCTTGTAACTTACTGAATCTTCTCAGTGTGAGGTGGCTGTGGATCCCTGCCCACATTTTCCTTACAGCAGACACCTCCCTGCTGATCTTCTTAGCTCACGGTGCCTCCCATGCTTTCAGGACCCTGGAGACCCATGTTTGAGTTGTGGACACCAACCCCTGTCCCTGTTGGATGCAACAGGGTAAACCCATGATGAGCCAATTAGATTCTCACTCCCAGGAATTTGGTGTTTG
>NW_005873665.1:11575-21777 GCF_000147115.1 Myotis lucifugus | reverse complement strand
CAATATGGTAACTGGGAGCGAGGGCTTTGGAGTGACTTACTCCCGGGTGAATTCCTGCCTCTGCCCCTTCCGAGCCGTGTAACCTCTCTGTGCTGCAGCGCACTCATTGCTAAATAAGCGAAATCACAGCACCTACCTCGCCGGGTGGTTGTGAGGGAACCAGGTGAATGTGCAAGGACTGTGCAAGGCCTGGCACACAGTAGGCACGACATAAACGTAGATACAGCCATAGATGGTTGTCATTGTAAACAGGCAGAGACATTGGGACGGCGTGTCTGAGCCTTGATTTAATGAGAGGCCTTAAGGAAGTGTTTGTTATTGGGTTTGTGCTAAGTTAGTACAAAATAGACACAGAGCAGCTCCCGTCACTGGCTGATGCTGCCGTCTTCCTGGTAGAGGCTAGCCCTGGGTTGAGGTTTTTCTGAACCTCATTTCAATGCTGTGGCAGATGCACAGCTGCCAAGTGTTGACCAGGGAGGAGCGAGGAGCTGCAAGTGAAGGCGGTCGCCCGGCCCAGGGCTCATAAGACGCTTCTGCCGTCTCTGCCACCAGCACACTTCCTTCTGCATCACCCACTCCTGAGCATGAGACACCGCGTGCACCTGGAGGGCCCAGGGTGGGGGGACGTCGGGCCCCCCTGACGAGCGTTCTCGGTCCACAGAGGATCCTGACCCACGCCTACTCCAGAGTGGTCCTGAGGGTCCTGGAAGCGGCCGTGGCGGCCAAGAAGCGCTTCAGTGTGTACATCACCGAGTCCCAGCCGGACTTGTCCGGGCAAGTACCTCCGCGCTTGGTCCTGCGCCCGGCAGCCATTCTCAGGGCGGACTGGGCTAGAGGCCATTGCAAGGAGCCAGGGCGTGCCCCGACCCGCAGCGTCCCGCGCTGCCTGCCTGTTCCCACCCGGGGAAGCCACGTGAGGCGCAATGGGTCGCAGTGCGGGCCCCAGGGGTGACCTAGCAGCTCAGTCAGAGGATCAGCAGCTTTTTCATCAGCTCTGTGACTGGCATGTGGTTCCTCTGGTCCCTCTCGTGGGTGCTCAGGGTGCTCAGGATGTCTGTGACGTCCCTCTGGAACTTTCTTGGGTTTTAGCTGATGTTCTCAAAATGTCATTTGCAGTAAGAAAATGGCCAAAGCCCTGTGCCACCTCAACGTCCCCGTCACCGTGGTCCTGGACGCCGCTGTTGGGTAAGCGCCAGCGTCCCCGGCTGCGATGATGGCCCCCGCCCCTCCCAGGGCTGGCCGGGAGCCGGGTTTCCAGGTTGGAGGTCTGAGTCCCGGTCATAAACCTGCACTGGAGAGCGCCCGCCTCTTAATTAATAGCTGCCTGAAACCAGCAAGCTCGTTACAGGCCTTGATGGCGCACACGGACGCCAGGCAGGAGGGCGCTAGCAGGGCGGCAACAGGAGCCGTTCATGTCGCCTATGGTGCAAGGGCGGGGGCAAAGGGCGGGGTAAGGTCAGCAGAGGTGGGTGCTCCCCCTTCCTCTGAGGACACGGTGCCCTCTGTGGCCTTGCCTTCTCCGTCTCAGCCATGCACCTGAGCCGAGGCCACATGCCAGCGAGCCTCACAGGAGAAAACGGGAGAGTCTCTTACAGAGGAGACGCAGAGGGAGTTAGGGCTGTTGATGGGCATTTGAAGCGTTCTCCCAGCGGCTGGCTTTAGAAGGTGAACCGGCCTTCACCCGCCTGAGAGCACATCAGGCCTTTAGATGCCGGGTCTGTGTGTGTGGAAGCAGAACAGGGAACAGCACCACGTAGGAAGGCGGAAGCCAGCCTGCGAGTCTTGCTCGGGTTCACGTCTGTGCGCACTGGGTGGCAGCGTGACGTGGGGTCGTGACGGAAACGGGTTTTAAGGCGCCGGCGGCAGTGCCAGGGCCGCCTCGTGTGTGAAGTGCCCTGTGAGCACGCTAGTTACAGGAGGAGCTCACGTGTGGAGATGAGTATTAACCTTCGCAGGGGAGGCCTAACGAGCGGAGAAAGGCGCATAAACGTGTCTCCTTGCCTTCCTCAGCTACATCATGGAGAAGGTGGACCTGGTCATCGTGGGTGCGGAGGGAGTCGTCGAAAACGGAGGCGTTATCAACAAGGTAGGAGCCTCAGTCCCCCGTTCCCTCCCAAGGGTGGAGGTGGACCTCGGGCCTAGGTCTCGGCAGCAGTGCTGTGCGTGCGGTGCGGTCACGTGGTCCTGCTTCCCCCATCCGCTTGCTTCCCTGTCCCAGAAGCCACTGCAGGGGTCAGTCCAGTTTTGGTAAAATTCCCTTCTGCTTCGGAGACTCATCCATGTAAAGTAGGGAGTGTAATTTCTGTTTTCTTAAAACACGTTTTAACTGAAATTGGGTTTTTTTGGCTGGTTTTTCTTTTCTGTTTAGTGTATCTGACATGAATAGAATGTGTTAAAATTTCTCTGTCCAGCCCGGCCGGTGTGGCTCAGTGGCTGAGCATCGGCCTATGAGGTCATGGTCGGTTCCAGTCAGGGCACGTTTCACTGTGCAGGACGTGGTATTTAGTGGCTTTGACCTGCATTTCCCTAATGACTCAGGACGCGGAGCATCTTTTCCTGAGTTTATTGGCTGTTGTGTGTCTTTGGGAGAATATCTACTGTTTTCCTTTTTAAAAGCTCCTCCTCTGTGGTCCCGAAGTCAGAATTACATGTATCACGATCACTCGTGTGCTTTCTGTGGCCGCCCCGTGACCTGCTGTAGGTCTCACTGGCTCCCTTTCCCCAACTTCCCAGATCGGAACCAACCAGATGGCCGTGTGCGCCAAAGCACAGAACAAGCCCTTCTATGTGGTGGCGGAGAGTTTCAAGTTCGTCCGGCTCTTCCCACTGAACCAGCAAGACGTCCCAGACAAGTTTAAGGCAAGAGCTTTACGTATTTGAAGGGGTTGAGTCTAAACTGAAACCTTTGAAAAAATGCTGAGAATGCATCAGGGAGTTATTCCCTTCCCGTGGCTGTGTCTTCCGACGTTGGGATAGAAACATAAATTGGTGGCGGTGAGACTGAGTCTAACTGGGCCCCAGAATTTCAGCCTTCCAGTCTCCCGCTCACTGAGCACTGGACACGGTGCAGAGGCAGGGGCTGGTGGTGAGCGGTGCAGCCTAGAGTCAGCTGCCTGGATCGGCCCCCTGACACTTCCTGCCCATGTGCCCGTGGGCAAGCCCTGTCCTCCTGAGCTCTGACCTGTGCAGGGGGAACAGCATGGGCCGAGTTAGCCGGTCCGAGACCACGCGTGGGCAGGCTGAGCAGTGCCCGCACAGGGTGGGCTCTGAGAATGGTTCTCTCGCGGGTCAGGAGGAATTGGCCCAGCTCATGGTGAGGGGACACATGCTGTGGGCTAGTGGCCAGGCGGCCGCCATGACAGCCCACCACAGCAGCAGCGCCCTCTTGTCAGTGTGCCGCTCAGCTGGCTTCTCCCCATTTGGGGAGTGGCCAGGCCAGCCCCCCGCCCCCAACTGCAGAGCCCTGAGCACTTGGGCAGACTAACGCGTGCTTGCTGTGTCCACAGTACAAGGCGGACACGCTGAGGTCTGTGCAGACTGGACAGGATCTCAGAGAGGAGCACCCGTGGGTCGACTACACACCCCCCTCCTTGATCACACTGCTGTTTACAGACCTGGGGGTGCTGACGCCCTCAGCCGTCAGCGACGAGCTCATCAAGCTGTACCTGTAGGTCTTCCTGTACCTACAAGCTGTACCTACAGGTGCCTTCCTGCCTCGAGGTGACGTAGCTGCAGCGGGGGAGGAGCCTCTGGACCCCGCGTGAGCCAGGCCAAAGGGAACTGTTTTCATGAAGATTTATGGACTAAGGACTTAAAATCATAATTTTGGTGGAGTTTTTATTCTTTCCAGTCCTGTTTAAGCATGTTCCCGGTTCCTGTAAAACTCAACCTAAATTGTGCTGATGGGTCCCAGACACTGTCACTCACTCCTGTTTCTAGAAATACACGTTAGACTATTGGCTACTTAACCCTCCAGACCCCTCCCCTCGCCCTCTGCCTGCAGTGATTGGCCTCGGCCGTTAGAGGATGCAGGCCCCTTACAGAGCAGGCGTTCCTCACTGCGCAGGCCCCGGAGCATGCGGTGCCTCGAGGGCAGGAAATACCTGCTCAGGTAGCATTGCTTCCCCTGGTGAACACGAGCCAGAGTGCAGCCTGGACAGCATCGAGCCAACGGAGCAGCTCACCGCCAGTGCCGCCGCCCAGAATGTTCAGAAACGAAAACTGTGTGAAAGATGTGGATCTTAAAGGTTTTGGACCTGAACGTTTAGAAGTTGTACTTGGGAATAAATAACACAAAACACTGACTGGTCTCACTCAGTGCTGTGAGCTGAGCCAGGCCCCGCTGTGGAGACACACACACAGTGTAGTCGATTAGAAGGAAAGTTTATTCAATAGAAGGCAGCATCTCTCCCAAAACATGACTAGCTGCCTCGATTTCTCAGATACTCCCCAATGACAGCCCTGGGGCCTATTCTTAGGACAGAAGGAAAACCCTGGGCCACTGGCCGCTCTGCTGTGCCCTGTGCACTGCACCGGAGGGAACACACGGCCCCCATGCACTGCACCGGAGGGAACGCATGGCCCGTGCACTGCACCAGAGGGAATACATGGCCCCCATGCACTGCACCGGAGGGAACACACGGCCCCCATGCACTGCACCAGAGGGAACACACGGCCCGTGCACTGCACCAGAGGGAATACATGGCCCCTGTGCACTGCACCAGAGGGAATACATGGCCCCCGTGCACTGCACCAGAGGGAACACGGGGCCCCCGTGCACTGCACCAGAGGGAATACATGGCCCCTGTGCACTGCACCAGAGGGAACACGGGGGCCCCCGTGCACTGCACCAGAGGGAATACATGGCCCCTGTGCACTGCACCAGAGGGAACACGGGGCCCCCGTGCACTGCACCAGAGGGAATACATGGCCCCTGTGCACTGCACCGGAGGGAACATGTGGCCCGTGCATTGCACCAGAGGGAACATGTGGCCTGTGCACTGCACCAGAGGGAACGCGTGGTCCCCGTGCACTGCACCAGAGGGAACGCGTGGCCCCCGTGCACTGCACCAGAGGGAACACAGTCCAGGGGCGGGGCACCCAGGGAGCTTGGGAGCCTGAAAGCACTAGGGAACTTTAAAAGCCTGAAACCAAGTCTACTCCAGCATCAGTGCATTAAAAATAAGTATAAAATAGGCCCAGAAAAATGAGCTCTTTAATTATAAGCGACCCATCAAATAAATATTGACATCTATTATTTACACCAAATAACTTGCACCTCCTGTTGGACTCAGGCTGGTATGTCTGTAGTAAAACGTTCAGGACGTGAGAGCCCCTCCCACCTCCTCCCCCGCCTGCACGTCAGCCCGCCTGCCAGGTCCTGATCGCCCCCCGCTCACCTGAGGCCCCGCAATCAGCCGTCCCCCTCCACATCCGAGGTCCCCAAACCCGCTGTCCTGATCGGCCCTCTGGCACTCGTCAGCAGGCCCTTCTCCAGCTCCTCCTCAGTGATCTTGCCTTTCTTAAACTTCCTCAGGAGCCGCGTGTCATTCAGAAGTTCCTCCATGTCCTCGTCCTCCAGGTCAGAGCCCTGCGTGCAGGAGAGACCAAGCCCCGAACGCCTCAGTGACAGGGATCCGAGGGAGTGACACGCTCTCAGATGGGCTCCCACAAGCATAGGGCGTCCCCGTCACCACGTAACAGAACGGAGCACCCCTGGCAATCCTATCAGAAGACACTCCCTCCAGGGCCCGGGCTCAGAATTCCAAGGCAGATAAATAGTCAAACCTCCCGCTTTACCTCTTCCCTTTTCCTTTTCTTGTTCATTTTCTTCTTCTCCCTTTTGGCCTTCTGCTTCGACCAAGCTTTATTTTTCACGAATCTTCTCCTCCCTTCGTTTTCTGTCTTCTCCTTCCTCTGCTGCTCCAGCTGTTTCTGCCTCTGCTTCTCCCTGATCTTATCTCTGAATGGAATGGTGTCCGTGTTGACGTCCACGGGCACGAAGTCTGGAAACTGCTTTCCCCTCAGCTCCGGCATCTTGGGCATCCTGAGCAGAGCGAAGCCTCGCGCCAGGGCAGCAAAGTCCAGATCTGATTCAACCAAGCACCAGGGTGAGACCGGCCCACGCGAGTTTCCAGCAGATCATTTTTCTAACCAAACAATCTCATGATCTCACTGTAACTAAAGTAACTGCGTTTGTACTAAGAAGGAACACTCAGCAGCCAGCTCATTCCTCTACCCAAGCCCTAGGAGGCCTCCCCGTTAGATGTTTAGAAAACACATGCCCCACATTTTATGAAACGGAGCAGCCTCGTGCCTGGGTGCCTGCGGAAGCGCAGCCGCTCAGACGGAGACACAGCACGTGTCGACGCCCAACTCACCCTTGAGTCTGAAGATGAGGCTGCACTCGTGCTTGGCGTAGGCCTGGACGAAGGACACGAAGGCCCGCATGCCCTTCTCAAACACGGCCCTGTCGGCCAGGGCCATGGCCCGCAGCTTCGGGAGGAGGTCCGCCGTGTGCTTCTGTGGCTGCATCTCCTGCAGGGGGCACTGCAGAGCCCACACTCACTTCCTCGCCCCAAGGCTCCCCCCAGAGCCAGCGCCAAGATGACCGAGGGCAAAACAATCCCCTTGCATCTCAGATCAGAGGCCATGGAGCCCAAACCCAGCCCAAGTGCTGTACTGGACCGGAAAGTATTTAAAATTTTACATGACCCCGACTTCTGGTTGGAAAATATGGCAAAGCCAGGTCCACGTTCCCACCCCTGTCCACCAGGGACACAGCTGGGGCTGAGCTGGGGCTGCCACCCTGAGGAGGCGGGGGTCTCCCCCTGGCCAGGTCCCCCCACTTCCCATCACCAGCCGGGTCCTGTGAGCTTGCACCCCCATCTAAGTTCCCGACCACTTGCTGGAAAAGGAGCGAGAAGGCGGCTTACCTTTTGGTTGATTGCGAGGAAGTTGACGTAGGACTCTTCCATGGGGAGGAGGAACACCAGTGCGCTGCCACCATGGCCGATGCGCGCAGTGCGGCCACAGCGATGCACGAAGGCACTGCGAACACAGGAGGACACAGCGCCTGTGACGGTGCTGAGCAAGCACAGGCCCAGGGCCGCCGGGGCCGCCTGACCACAGCTCAGTCCCAGCCCCGCCCCGACCAGTGTGGACACAGGAGCGTCGGCAACTACGTATCCATTGCCAACCAGACAGGACTCTGTGAGGCACTGAACATGACTACACAGTGTTTACATTTATGCTTATCTGGTGGTACAGGCTGGTGTGGTCCTAGTAGAAAATTTGGAAAACAACAAAAAGTATAAAAAAGATGATGACCTGTGAGCTTCCCACCGACAAGGAACCATTATTACTGCTCGGTTCAGTTACAGGCATTTTCTACTTGGAAGCATTTATCAGTCATACATACTGTTTTCCTTAACCCTTTGAGTGCCAACCAGTATCCTAGGAACTATGCTACAATTGCCAAGGCATTTTTGCTGATTTTACAGTTTAGGAAAAAAATTATGAATCGCAAGTAAATGAAGTTACATATTCAAAAACATAAGGAAACCTTTACTACATTTGTTTTCATCTTTGACATATATTGTTTGCTGATTGTATTATAAAATACTAGTAGAAAAAAAAATTGCCGATAGCGCCCCCGGCACTTTTGGCGAAAGACAGGAGGAGCGCGATTGCGCTCCCCGGCACTCAAAGGGTTAAACATGTTATCATGTCCATTTCTGCAGGAATTTGCTGCAAAACCTGGTATCACTACGAGAGCCATGACATGCCCACTCGCCTATTTTTGCTGTTTAAAATCACTTTCAACTCGTCATTTTATCTGCCCCGAGACTCCCATTTCTAGGCGATTCCTAGGCGGAGGGCAGCGTTCGGTCGTGCGATTCCCAGGCGGGGGGCAGCGTTCGGTCGTGCAGTACCTGGCACTGCTGGGGGGGTCGTACTGCAACACCCAGTTCACCTCGGGGATGTCTATGCCGCGGGCCATCACGTCCGTGCACACCAAGACCCCGCTGGAAAGGGAGACAGCGCGTGGTGAGCGGGATCCGCACTTCCATCGCCAGCGCCTTTACATCTCAGTGAGGACAACGGGGGACAGGTTCCGGGATCTCACAGTGACCACGACATGCAGGTCCCTGTCCTTACGGAGCTTACAACCTCTCAGGGAAGCCAACAGCTGGCTGAGGAAGTCGGCACAGCAAAGTGGGTTGGGCCAGGACAGAGGGACAGGTGCGCATCTGCACAGAGAGGACACGATAACAGGGAACGGGATGGGGGTGCCAGCAGGGAAGTAAACTACGCCCACGGAGAATCAAAGGCAGGGGGACATGCGGCGGCTGGAGACGCGCCGTCCCTGCCAGGCCCACCTCTGCAGCTTGCGGAAGCCCATGAAGATCTTGTTGCGCTTGAACTTCATCTTCCCGTGAAGGCACATGATCTCCACGCCCTTCACCAGCGCCTCCAGGGCCTTGCCGTAGTATTCCACGCAGGCACAGGTGCTGCGAGGGGGACCGAGGGCACAGGCGTGGGCCATTGGTCCCCTACAACCAGACGCAGTGATGCCCGCCCTCCGGGAGAAGGCAGACGGCTGTGCGTGTCCACAGCTAAGCTCCAAATCCCCAACCCTCTCTGCCGACCAACTCCCCTCAAGCATGAGCTAGAATCCCCAGGACACTCCCACGCCTGAAGGTGATGCAGCAGCAAGGGGGACCCCTGGCCCCTGAGAAACGGCTTAAACGGAAGTCGTCTTTCATAACAAAAGCAATGACATCTTAAATATGAAGAGTTTCACGAGATTTCCAAACGCTCCTGCTTCCCCTCTGGGGACCAGCTTCTCCCCCATCACCGACTCCCAGGCTCAGCAGGTAAGCCAGGTCCCCCCAAGCAGATCCACCCGAGGTATTTGGTCTGGGCGCCAAGTCACCCCAGGACGTCGCAGTGAGGGTGCCCGAGAGGGATGGCCACGCAGCTCTCTGGGGCTCCCCGACCCTGTCTTCCCAACGGCTGGGCATCCAGCTTTGGGAGTCTGTGAGCTCCCTCTGCAGCGCCCCGCTAATGAAGTTCACCCACGCCCCCTTTCATTGGGAAGGGCTCCAACATGACGTCACACCTGGTGCCGGTGAGGGGCCTGAAGCTTAGGGAGCGGCCATGGGCGGGAGGGCAGAGCCTGAGCCGAGGTCTCTTCCTTCCCCGGGGCTCTCCCACCGCACCAGGCTGCAGGTCCCACCGGCTCCCTCCTGCCACTTACACCTCCTCTCCAAGGCCTGGCTCAGTGACTGCCTCACTCTGTTCCCATAAGTCACGCCAGGGGACACAAGCAGTGAGATCCTGAGCGCAATCTGTGCCTCCTGAAGTCTTTGTTTTGTGTGTGTGCGCGCGTGCGTGTGTGAGTACCAGGCTGTATTTCTCAGCTGGGGTCAATATAGCCGTGACAACTGCAGAAACACGGACCTGACGTTGCGGGACACAGAGCAGCGGGACCTGCCTTCCTCGGGACTACGATCTACAGGAGCTGGGTTTTCAGTTATTTGCAGCCAAAAGCATCCCTAACTGAGAAGCGTCCTAACCGAGAACGCCAACCCGGGGCCGGGAGCACCAGGGCGCCTGGTGTGGCTGAACCCCAGACCCGCCTCAGAGCCCGGAAGCGTTACCTGAAGAAGACCAGGTGCTTTTCCTGCTTATGATTGCGAAGGAAATGGACCAGCTGATTAAACTTCTCATCTGCCTTACACACCTGCAACGTAAAAGGAAGACGAGTAAAATAAACACAGATGCACTGATGACACTAATCCCCGTAGCGATGCTGCGTTTCAGCCTTAACTTTAAGGGCCTGGTTTCCTGCACACACAGGACGCGTTCACCCGGCTGCCCAGCTGAAAAGTGAAGCCTTGTCAGCACCCTGCTTTAGCGGAGGGCACGTGTTTTACTTCCCAGCTTTCCTGCGATGTAACTGGCTGGCAGATAAAACTGCACGTATTTAAGGTGTACAGTGTGATGACTAGATACACGTATAAGATGAGTGTGAAACAATTGCCACAATCAAGGTAACTGCCTGGCTGCTGCCCGGCCAGGTGTGGCTCACCGGTTGAGCATCGACCTCTGAACCAAGAGTTTACTGGTTGGATTCCCGGTCAGGCCACAAGTCCAGGTTGTGGGCCTGATACCCAGTAGGAGGCTGCAGGAGGCAG
>NW_005873665.1:8506-11292 GCF_000147115.1 Myotis lucifugus | reverse complement strand
GGTGGCCGCCACGCTCTTTTCCTTCACAGAGATGCGCACGAGGTTCCGCAGCCTGCTCGCACCAGGTTCTCCACCTCCTGCGTTTGGGTGGCCAAAACCAGGCCCGTTCTCCTCTGCTTGAGCAAAACCCCCAGGATGCTGTTTATGCTGGAAAAAAGGGTGCAAACTGAACCCCCCAATTTATCGGCATAACCCTGCAAACATTACATGCGGATACTAAACATTACGTTATACTAAACTCGGAAAAGACTGAAAGAGAAACTATCGCAGTATTTACAGCAAACGTTACTGAGAGGTGAGGTGGTGAGTCCTTTTATTTCTTCTTTATGTTCCCACTTTTCCAGTTTCTCTATATAAGCACATAATTGTGCTTTCACAAAATGGGGCAGTTCAAAGAAAGTGAAATTCAGACAAACTTTTTGAGACTAAAAACCAGTGAACTGCACATTTTAAATGGCTGAATTGTATGACATAGGACTCAGATCCCAATTGAGCTGTTTATTAACACACACACACACACACAAACTTTAAAAGAAACCATGAAGGGAAATGCATCTTAAGATGAAGAATTGGGCCCTGGCCAGGAGGTTCAGGTGATAGGAGCACCATCCTGTACACCAAAAGGTTGAGGGTTCGATTCCTGGTCAGGGCACATTAAGAGGCAACCTATCGATGTTTGTTTTTCTCTTTCTCTTTCTCAACATATCCTCGGGTGAGGATTAAGGAAAAAATAAATAAAATTTCAAAAGATGAAGAACTGGAGTTTATATTGTGGGGTAGAATTTGAAGGAGCAAACAATCTAATGCTGTGAAATTCATGTGTCCAATCGAGTCCGAAATCCAGTACCTGGCCTCGAACCCCATGTCCAGAAGTCTGTCTGCCTCATCCAACACCAGGACATCCAGGGACCTCACGCAGCTGGCCAGGTCCAAGCCCTCGGCCTTCCTCCGGAACATGTCCTCCAAGCGGCCTGGCGTCGCCACAATGAAGTTAACATTGTCCACACTTTCTGATCTTGGGGGTAATTTGTAATTCCAAACACATTTTATATCCGACCCCCAAAAAAGTCACCTAGATCCCAGTGGAGAGAAAGGAGACACGTGAGCGGGAGGACAGATGAACAGGGAACTCCAGGTGACGTGCAGGTGGAAATCCCAAGCCCCCATTTTAGACGTGTCTGCAACCGCTGCGAGATGCCAGGGAGATGCAGGCAGACGAGTGGATGTGTGCGGACCTGGGGCTCAGGGCGAGGTCAGAAACCACCAGGACGGATGAGGCCACTTAGAGAGCCCAGAGTGACCAAAGCAGGGCCCTGAGCCCTGTGCAGTCACTGGGAGAGCTGGGGGGCCACAGCCCACACGTCCCTGCTCCTGCAGGGGTAGGGCTCGCTGGAGGGAGGGTTCAGGAGGGCCGAAAGGAAGGAGCCAGAGAGTAAAAAGGGAGACTGGCCTGCAAAACACCTTGTTGGGAGGGGAGTTCCCGGTTAAGCTGAGATCATGCATCCATTCCTCCTGGGTTCAGGGCCAAGAGCAAGCAAAGAACCGAGCAGCGGCGAGGAAACGTACCCGTGTTCCTTAAACCTCGAGACATCTTCTCCGGGATTCCTGCCTCCGATCCAGAGAATCTGGCTGAAACAGGAAACAGGTCCTGAGCAGGCCAGGCACAGTCCCGGCCCGTGGCCAACAGGGACCCTGCATCCCCTTTACCTGAACTGCGGGAAGGACTTCGTGAAATGCAACAGGACCTCATCTATCTGAACAGCCAGCTCTCGGGTGGGTGTGATGATTATGGCTCCAACCTGTGGGGGCGGGAGGCGCGGTGAGCAGTGCATGGGGCCTGCAAGCTGAGCACATGCACCCGGACCCTCCACCTCACGCCTGGGCTTGTGAGCAGCCCCGGTCCTGGTGCACGTCCACTACTTTCACTCAGCCCGTCCCCATGTTCTCGGCAGCTGTGGCAGCCAAGAGGTGGTCCCTGGGCCACTGGGGATCGGTGAGGTCTGAGAGGTTGGCAACCGCTGCCTTCAAGTGCCACGAACTCTGAACCAGCCACTATTGAACCAGTGCTCCTGGGGGCATTTGGGGGTGAGGTTCCTGGGAGCCTCGGGTCCCCTTTGCATCCACCAATCAATAGAGATTTGGCTTAGGTTTCTGTTTAAAGACGACGATTTAAAATGTCCTCTTAACTCGCTGACATTGAACTCAGCCACCAGCACGTCCCTCCACCTGAAGGCGGCTTGTCTAACACACTTTCTCCATAAGGCGCGCGAGCAGGGGGGGGGGGGGCCGGTCTAACAGCGAGGTCACCCACAAAAATGCAAACATCACAGCAGTAAGCGGGCCTCAGGCGGAACCGGGAAGGCGAAGTGTCTCCTGTTCAACCCCGCGGGCTGCTCCCACCGGCGAAGGGGGAGGGGGGGCAGCGGGAGAGGTGGGGGCTGCAGTTCAGTCTCCGGTGCAGACCCGCCCAGAGGCAGGATCCGCGCACAACGAGAACAGACTTCACTCCCGTTTGCTGTTTGAGCATCTGACCAGCTTTCCAGGCAGCTGTGCGCGGCCCGGGGCCGCCTCACCTGACTCCTCTTCAGCGGCTCCTCCCTCCGCAGGAGGATCTCCAGGATGGGGATGACGAAGGCGAGAGGTCTTTCCGCTGCCCGTGACCTGAGGGGGGACAAGGGCGTGGGTCGGCTCGTCCCCGCGGCTCTCTGCGGAGGGAGAACGGGGGCGGAGGGAGACGGGGGCGGAAGGGAGACCGGGGGCGGAAGGAGAACGCCGCGACGTCCTTG
>NW_005873665.1:0-8296 GCF_000147115.1 Myotis lucifugus | reverse complement strand
CAGCGCGCCCAGCACCCGGGGGGTTGCAGCGGCACCGGCAGCGACTCCCAGGACCCCTCCGTCACGTGCTCCATAGCGAGCGCCGCCGCCTCCGGAACGCCCGCAGTGAACACTTCCGCTTCCGACCGCTGACCGGTCCGGCCGGGAACCGTGCTCGGGCTGCGAAGTTCCGGGGAGCGGAAAGGCGTCCTCGCCGCAGGTGCCCGGGAAGCGGATTAGGGGGCAGTGAAAGCCGGCGGCGGGGGCCCCGCAGGTGCACGGCTGCCGGTCCGGCGTCCGCGCAGCCACCCGGGCCGGGGCGCCTCTCCACCCCGAGCGGCAGTTGGGCGGGAGGGATGGTGCCCCGTCTCTTTCTCCGCCGCGGGAGGCAGAGGGCAGCACAGTGCCGCGGGCTGGAGGAATGGACCCGGGCCGAGCCCCCGGTTAACAGTAGGGGACCGTGTCCGGTACGTAACAGATGTTGGTTGACTTCCTAGGAAGTTGCGATCAGATCCTAGACTAGAACCTGCCGTGTCGTCCACGTGTTCCTCTTCGCTGGGGCCCCGCGCACTCAGCGAGCTTCAGTGCCGGGCCCCGTGGGCACCCCCTTCTCCATTAATGCGCGAGGCTTCCCCTACTTCACCAGGGGTTTCCATATCATCACAGCGAGGCTTCCTCTCCTGCCAAAGCCACTCACCCACAGCGCCTGCCATGAGGGTAACTCACAGACGCGCGTCATCTCCCCACTGGAAGGTAAACCCCACGATGGGCGGTTTTCCTCTGCATCCCAGTGGCTCCCCTGGTAGTAAGTACACAGCCAGTATTTGGGGATGAATAAACATCTTAAACTAAAGGAAGTGAAAAATAAAAGGCCAAGGCAAGTTTCACTGAAACAGGTTCACCTCCTCAAAACCCCACTGAGCACTTTCATAGACGGACCTGCGCAGAGAGCTCTGAAAACGAAGCCGGAGGCAAGGGCAGCGCTGCCCCTGCGTTTGGGGCTCTGTTTACTACGTTCTGGACCTTCTCCAAGCCCATTTCTTTATTTTCAAATTAAGAATAATATCGCCCAGCGTAACGGTGGTTTTGAGGAGTAGATGAGACAGACCGTGTCGTTTAGCATCCTGCCCGGACACTCCCCGGTGCTCAGGAAATGCCAGGCTTTGTATTGCTGGCAGGCCCCCAGTGCAATGAGGGAGAGGAATCATTCCTAAAGGCAGAGGTTTGGTTTTCTGGTCACTCTTCACCTGGGAGCCTTCAGCAAATCTTTCTCTGAAACTTAGTCCCCACATCCATAATCCAACAGGTGGATGAATAAAAAATCACCCAAAACTACTTTTTCCACATGAAATAAAAGATGTTAACATTGACCCGTGGAAGAAACCACACAGGGGAACCTAAAATTGGGCTCCTGTTCACTATCATCAAGTTTACGGATATAAAAAGTAACACTCAGAAAACATGGACATGTCTCATTTCAATTATGAATAGAAAACTGGTATATAATAAATGTGAATTCATATATAAACCAGAATACAAAGACTGTTTTTAAAAAGAATTGTTTATTTACTGAACCTGGGGCAGATTCGATACACAACCAAATTTAAATTTACATATTTTAATTCAATTTTGAAGTGTTTTCTCACACACGCAGAAAAACTGGCATGCAACAGTTGTCCTAAGGTAAAACTCAGTCACCTTAAGCTGCTGCCAAGTATTTTCACCCAAGGTTGAAAAAGTGTTTATCCTGAACATGAAAACCGGTAACAAATTTAAATTAATTCTATAAAACTCGTTACTTGTAGTTTTACCTTTGCAAAGATCCAAAAAAATGTACAAGTAACTAAAATACATCAGTCACAACATAATCCTGGATCATCCCCACACCAAACCTGAGGCTCCTTCAATTTTAAACACATCATCAGAGACCAAGAGAGAGTCATTTCGTTTTATACAAAATAAAATTCACATGTGCCAAAAAAGACCCAAGAAAACAAAACCAAAACCCTAGTACTGACAGTGCTGTCGGTACCCTAATTAACAAGTGGCCAAACGCCGCTGATCAGAACTGAAATAGTGGCTGTATCTCACTCACTGCAACGAAATCCAAAAGGCTTCACCATGTGCGTGAGAAACCAGATTTCCCCAATGACGTGAACGCAGGCCTCCCACGTGCCCAGAGTGAAGCGTGTGCCAGCAGAGGAGGAACAAGAGCTACGGCAGCTGCGACACCCAGAGAACTGGCTCTACTAGAGACTCCTTACAAGGTTAGGCAGAAATCAAAAAAGGTTATTAGCTGCTGTGTCATCAATTTAGTAAAGGTGAAGTCCTAAAGTTCAAAGTAAAAATTTAGGGGGGGCGGGGAATGTTGTTGGGTTGTCTTATCTTTAACGCAAAAACAAGATAGATAAAGTCTAGAAGAACCAAGCTGGCAGCACGCTCTGAAGTCACAGAGCGGCCATTAGGTGGGTAGAGAATGTCGATTCAGACTGTTGTTTCTCATAAGAACTAAACAAAACGAATCTTTAATGACTTGAACTTCAGGATAAGGGGTCAAAAGAATGCAGTCATTTTAGTAAAGTACTACCCTGAACAAACTGCATTCTACTATGAAAACAAAAGAAGATGTAAGAAGGACTACACGCCTACATTTCATTTACAGTGTTCAAGCTCTGGAAGGGCCTGCATAATGAGGCAGAATTCAAATACATTGTGCCAATCAAATGTCAAATTCTCACTATCGCTTTCCCAATATCTATTAATCACCAAGAAACATAGGCTGTGAATGTACAATTCAGAAAATAAAAACATACGAACTAAATGACATTATTATGACCAAGATGTTTGGTAAACAGTGAATTATGAGTTTCGGATCATCAGAAAAAAGGGCTTTTTAAACAACCCTCCGGACTTCAAAAAATCTCTTCAGGTAGTAGATCTGTCCCAATGTCATGGCAACTAAAACAAGAGCTTCGAAGAAGGACCAGAGAACCACTCTGCTGTTCGTGTTGTCGTTGACTGTTGAGGATAAACAAATAAACACAATTTAACAACAATAACAGAGAAGCATGAAAAATCATCCCCTACTCTTACCCTGTGTAAAAGTAACATTTGCACACCATTCGTAGTACTCTAAATACTTTTGTCCCCAAGCAACTCAACAGTTAGAAGCAGAGAATTTTAGACTTAAATGGACCTTTAAGATTCAGAGTACAATCAAATATAATCTGCTTATTTCGTATGGGGAAGAGAGAGAGAAAGTTACTTGCCCAAGGTAACACTTCTAGGGTTAAAATCCAACCAACATTCTTTTTCCCTCACAGTGAAACGTCCCTACATTATAATCTTTTTTTTTTTTCTGAATCAGAAAATTGACTTTTAACAAAATTAAGAGATTATTTCAAGATCAGTTACCCAGAAAGCATTACTTACTAAATCAAAATGTGTACGTCTCTTTAAAAAAAAACAAAACAAAAAACATATTTATTGAGCACCTACTGTGTACTTGGCATTCGTTCTAGGTGGGGGAGATTTCTCAGTTTCATGGACCAATACTGATATTTACTACCAACCTGGAACAAGTCTCATGATTTATCCCACTCATTAGCTAAGGATTTAGTTCTTAAAGTAACAGTCATGACTATATATTTTATTCTGCTCGATTTATTTCACATTCTTTCAAGTTTCTGATCAAATTCTATAGCCTTAACTTTTTAGAATAACTAGGTAGACACAGCACTCAAGTCTCCTTTTTGAGTGAATTTTCTTTCTCCTAAACTCTAAGGGTCCCCACAAGACTTGCAATGTCCCAACAGTAAACTGGTGCCGTACAAAGCTCTACAAACACATCTACTCAAAAGATACCCTTGCACGGGTGCTTCTTAGGTCAATGCATTAGTATGATGTTTGCAAACTTCCAAACGAGGAAAATGGAGGCCAGCGGCGGTGGTGCCGCTCTGGCGTGCCCTGGCGCGAGCCCGCCGCGGGTCAGCAGCTCTGAGACCACTGACTTACTCGCTCTGTGTATCCTCTCCCGCACTTCCATGTATTCCTGCTCGTGCTTCACCGCGGTCATGGCCACTGCCAGCTCGTTGATCATTTCCTCCAGCTTGTTCTGGTGAGCTGCAGGAGGGTTGGGAAACAGTCAGCACGGCTTAGGAATCTCTTTGAAAAATACGCATAAAGCGATCAAAATCTTCCTCAGAGAAGACATACAAAAGCAGCTATTTCTAGAAATGGCTCCAACAGCATTGTGGATCCCTGATGACAACTTAATTCTCAAAGCATTTCTTTAAAGTCCATTCCTAGTAAAAAAAAATCTCTTTCAGGGTAGAAAACATACTCCACAATACTGCCTGACTGAAGGAAGACACCCTCAGGAACATCTTCACTGAACTGCTGCTCAGGGAAGCTCACTGTCCCGACTGCTTACCAAGGAGGGAGAAGGCGAAGGCGGGAGCACGAAGTATCAAACAAAGGAAGTCCCGGCAACACCCTAGTCCTGATCTATAAATATTAAACCCAAATCAAAACCTACTCATAGTAACACTCATGTTAACTGAGGAGCAGAATCAAACAGACTCTTAATCTCGGAAGCTGAGCAGAGAAAGACATTCGTGGGAAAACCCGCAGCCGCTCAACATCCGTCCAGGAGCCCAGCACCCACGTCCCTGCGGTGGAGCAGCAGCACGGCCAGTGGAAGCTCAGCTGCACGAGGTCGACAACCGGTTCTCTGTGGCCAGAAATGGGTCCAGGGGAACCAACAGCTCTGAAGAGCAGTGCACACTTGTAGTCGCACCGTGTTATGGCGATGAGGGAACAGGCAGGAAAAGATATGCCAGGAGAGTCCCTCTGGAGGGTCTCGTTACCAGTGCCGGGGACTGGGTGTCATCAGGAATTCCAGAGCGCCACAGAGGACCCCGCGTTTCCTGAGGGAAGCCCAGGGCCCGCCACTGTCAGTGCTGGGCTGCAACTCAGACCCCCTCGCTCGCTTCCCTCTGGAAGCGCAGGGTTCCTCGAGGCGGAACTGCCGACATTGGGGACCAGGTAATTCTGTTGTGAGGAGCTGCCCGGTGCACCCACCAGCCATGCGAGTCAAACTGGCTCCTGATATCGCCAAGGGGCCCTTGGGGGCAAAAATCATCCTGACGTGGGAACCACTGCGTTAGAGGAAGGCTTGACAGCTGCCATTCATTGACATTAACAAGCAAAAGCAAGAACTTTAAATACTGTGTTAAGGATTATTTAGAGACTAATTCAATATTCACATTCATCAGCCAACGATTTCTAACTACTTAGAAAGGACTAATTTCCAGAAAACAAACAACACAAAGCCCTTCAAACTCCCAATTCTTCTTGAAAATTAGCCAAGTCCTACCCTGTAAATGGCCCTGAAAAGCAAGTGCAAGAATTACTAAGTAGTATGAGCCTCTAAGTTCCAGAGACTTCAAAACCTAACCACTTCTTTAGGATATAATCACTCTACTATCTGCTCAGTACCTACAACACACGTTGTCAGGGCCATAGTATAAAATGAACCCCCACCTGCAGTGTTAACAGCCCCTCCCCCCAATGCTAATGTGCTGGCTCCTGGTAAACAATTCATCCAGAAGAATCAATTCAGGGCTCAGTGCGGGTCAGCTGAGGAATGAAAACTGATCTAGCTGCAATGTATGGTTGAAAGAACTTTTGTCACAAAATCTGGACATAGCTCTTAGAACTGTATTTTATATCCAACCAAGTTTCAAGTTAGAAAGCTTTATAATCATTAAAACAAGGCTATAAAATACTTCCTACAAAGTCAACAGAACCACTTGCTATTAACTACGTTTAAGACTTACCTGTCCGATTATAGTCGAATATTTCCACCCTTCGCATTCACTTAAAGGAAACAAACGGTACCACTAAAATGTCCATGGCTATTTTCCAGTGATATTAATTTAAAGTGACCTAACCTGTATCTCCTGTCAACCAAATAAAAACCAACAAAAAAAAACAATCACTCTAATTAGGTGTAGGGTTGTTGTTTTTTCATTAAGACAAGAAACACTCTCATGCCAACAAACAGGTTAGAAAGAAGAAAGCAGAAATTAGGTAACAGCGAGCAAAAATGTGCAAAAAGGCAGGATGCTGTCAAAAAGCAATCCACCTACCATCCCAGGTATCGCCACCACCTAAAGGAAAGTTTAACATATGAACACACAAAAAATAAAACAAAATGTTTAGCCAAACTAGTCATGTACACAAATGAGCAAACAAAGAGGAAGGGCCAGGATTGGCAAATTCAAGAACAAGCACCGAAGACCCAGGAAACCTGCGTGCTCACAGCAGCACCGAGTGCAGGCTGCTGCCGGGGCCGCTGCAAAGAACTAGAACGGCAACACGAACTTCAGAAACCGCTTTCTGTGAATTGGGAGGTCTGGGTAAATAAGTGTGTTTCACAAAAGGTTTCTGACTTTAAAGACAGAGGATGACACAAGAGGCAGGGGGGTTGGGAGGAAGAAGGACAGTGGATGAAACTAGAATAAGAAATCAAAATAAATACTCCATTCGATGATCAAAGTGAGCAGAATTCATATTCTCTCTTGGGAGGGGGCATCCACTCCTGAGGGTCCGCCTCACCTTCTGTTTCCATGTCTTGTCCTTTGGGGGCCTCCCCGATATCGATGGTGAACATCACTATCTTTGGAGTCATGGTGGACATCCTGTTGCTAAAGCAAAACTTGTACGTTCCATCCATGTGAGCAGCGAAGGTGTATTTCCCACTGGACTCCCGGTCTCCTTTGTAAATTCCTTTATTATCAGGCCCTGTAATCTGGAGGCAGGAGAGAAACGCAGATGTCAGGAAAGATGTCAAATTAGAAACGTGTGAGTGAGGAAATGTCCGCTGAGGAAATGTAAATTTCAAAATGCAGTCTTCACTTAGCCCCACCCACCGGGCTCCGGCCAGGAAACAGGCTGTGTAACTAATCACCTGTCAACGCTGACTACATTTGTCTAATTCAACCTAAATGCAAACCCCTCCGAAATGAAAAACGCACCTTACACACCGTCTCTACGTGGCCTGCTGCCTCCACCACCCACACACACAGCCACCAACATCAGAGGCGAGAAACCTCACCGGCCGCGGCCGCGTGGCTCAGCGGGCGAGGGCCGACCCGTAAACCAGGAGGTCACAGTGCCATGTGTGCCCTGACGGGGTTGCGGGTTCGATCCCCAGTGTGGGGCGTGCAGGAGGCAGCCGAACCACGATTCTCTCTCATCATGGATGTTTCTAGCTCTCTCTCCCTCTCCTCTCCTCTGAAATCGATAAAAAAAATATACTTTTTTTTTAAACAAGAAGCCTCTTTAAAACTAAGACTTCCGAGCAAGGGGCATCCCTAGGTTCCCTGGTTATTACTTCCAACCAGTGGAGGCACCCGCGTTACCTGAGAGGCCTGAGGCTCAGGGAAGGACTAGATCAGTGATGGCGAACCTATGACACTCGAACTCATTTTTTTGGTTGATTTTTCTTTGTTAAATGGCATTTAAATATATAAAATAAATATCAAAAATATAAATCTTTGTTTTGCTATGGTTGCAAAGATCAAAACATTTCTATATGTGACACGGCACCAGAGTTAAGTTAGGGTTTTTCAAAATGCTGGCACGCCGAGCTCAAAAGGCTCGCCATCCCTGGTCTAGATGGACATCAGGAGGCCAGGCTCTCGCCAACCTGGACCCAGGGCGGCCGGCCTGGCTCACCTCGCTCCCTCCCACAAGGCCCTCCACTGCCCACCGTGGACGGAACAGCTGACCCCTGTCATGTCCAGCCGCTCCTTCCAGCTGCCCTTCTGCCTGGGCTTCGGGTGCATGGCGTCCTCTGTGCCCGACTCCGCTAACTCGCTGCCACGTGGGAAACCCTTCCACCCGAGTAAGTTCATGCCCACGGGTGAATGTGAACGTTAACTCCATGTGACTCCCCGCCCCCCCCAAAAAAGTTAGAGGGGAGTCATTCCCTTGGTTTAAAAAAAAGAAAAAAGTATATCCGTTTAGGGACTGGTTTCTTAATCTCCCGTTTCTCCAGACACTTCACTGCAATCGCTCCTCTTACAATGCGAGACCCATCGCCGCCTCCGTCCGGGCGGAGGGGCTACAGGACACGTCCCGGGGAGGCGGGCACCGGCGGGTCGGACACTTGGGCCGTTTCCGGGGAAAGTAAAGAACCGCGCGCACGTCGGCCCGGCGACCTCGGGAACTTCCGATCTGCTTCCCCGAAGTTCCCACGCCGCGTGCCCACGGGGATCGCGTCGGGGCGGAGGGCAGCCGCTCCCCGGAC
>NW_005873664.1:13482-21387 GCF_000147115.1 Myotis lucifugus | reverse complement strand
AGTGAATAAGCCAGTCGGAGAAAGATAAATATCACATGATCTCACTCATTTGTGGAATATAATGAACAATGTAAACTGATGAACAAAAACAGATCCAGAGATAGAGAAGCATTGAAAAGACTGTTAAACTTCAGAGGGAAGGGAGAGGGGGTGGAGGGGGTAAGAAATCAACCAGAGGACTTGTATGCATGCATATAAGCATAACCAATGGACACAGACACTAGGGGGGTGAGGGCATGTGCGGAGAGTGGGGGGGGGGTGATGGGGAGAGGTCAATGGGGAAAAAGGAGACATATGTAATACTATATGTAACTCTTGAAACAATAAAGAATTCAAAAAAATTACCCTGTTACTTAAATCTAATTAGCTTGGTATGTTTTGGGTACTTTCCTGAGATGTTGGAATAAGTGAGAGTCATTGTCTTATTATATAAACAGTGATAAAAATGAGAAATGAAAAACGAGTTATCTACCCTCACCAATTACACATCTTTATCTTTTCTGTTGTCTTCTGATACTTACAGAATTTTATGTGTAATTTTATATTGTGCTTCCCCACCCCCACCTTACTCTCGAGGGTTTTATTCTACATTATGTTTGTATTTCTGTAATAGAAACCCAGGGTACAGACCTTGGACTTGGGCTTGGTCCCTGTCCTGTGTGGTTTCCCACCCCGCCTTCTCAGGCTGGGTCCTGGGAAGTTCTGCCCACCTGACAGAATGACCTGCACTGGCTAAGGGAACGGGGAAGGGCAGAGCTCCAGACACGGAGAAGGCAGCGGTGACAAGGCCTCCCAAGTGCTCCTCTGGCGTAAGGTCAGTCAGAGGCCTCAGTTTGTGATCCAAGGGCTGAATCTGGCCACATACAGTTTAAAAATTTTTATGTGTGTGTTTGAATGACTCACTGATGTTTTTAAACATTTTTACATAAAATGTAAATTTCTAGCAGCTCTTTGGAATCAGATTTCCCAGCCACAGTGAGCTGGTCTGGCAATGGTGACTCTGCCTGGATTACCATCACTCCCTTATGTTTTCTTAATACTGAGGCCTCATGTCATGGTTCTTACATGGTTGGTCTTAGAATGGAGAGGATAGTGAAATATTTCTTGTGTTTGTATCTCTATTAAAAGTTGGAAAACAGAAATCAGACTGAAAACTGAATTCTATATCACCTTGCTTATCTCCCTTTTTACCTCAGCCCGGGAAGCCCTTGACTTTGCTCCCCTACCCCTCCTGTCCAGGCCTACATCTTGACTCCGAAAGTCCTAACATTCTGCCAGCAAGAAGAGGCACAGAAGTGAATCCAAAGAGGGGTCCGTCTCCCAGATGCTGAGAGCTCAGCTGGCTTCCACTCCTTGCCCACTTCCCTCTGTCACCTCCTCCGCTCTCTGCCCCACCCCATCAATGTCCCAGATGTCATGGGATGTGTCCTTTCCCCTAGGCAACCCAAGATCCACTCGAGTACTGACTGAGAACTGGGAGCATTGCGTAGAGCCCAGCCCCATGGCAGAGCTCAGCTTCTCCTCACCGAGGACCATCCACGTGACCCTGTGCCTTGCCTTGGCGGACCCCACCCTGTCCCTAGCCTCCTCAGAATTCCCTTTTTAGAGGGGAAAGCAGTGGTAGGAGAAGCTTTGACCCTAACTAGTTACCCCTTGCCCCCACTAATGGCCAGCAGTTTTGGGGATAATGATAGGAACTGCCTGATAAGGGTCTACTGAGTAAATGGCTAACGCAGGTAACCAGTGGTGTGGTGAGTGTTAGCTGTGATTGTCCTTGTTATGGTAGGGCAGTGGGAAGGACCGCTGTAAACTTAGCTTCCTAATATAAGCACTACTGCCAGTGTTGGGTTTTCTTTCTCTTCTCATGTGTATGTTTTGTTTGTTTAGTGCACGGCTGTCACTAAAAGAAACAATTATTTCATATGTGTTCCATGTGTATTTAAGTGAAAATATCATCGTTCTAGCACTGCTAAACATTTGTTTTGATATTTCTTACTCTTTTTTTTTCTTTTTTTTTGAGAGAGAGAGAGAAACATCAATGTGAGAGGGAAACATTGACTGGCTGCCTCCTGCACACCTCCTACAGGGGATGGAGCCCCAACCTGGGCATGTGCCCTGATTGGGAATCGAATCCACAATTGAACCAGCAACCTTTCTGTGCATAGAATGACGCCCAGCCAACTGAGCCACACCTGCAGCGCTGGTTTGATATTTCAACACAAGGACCTCTTTGATACCTGAGACAGCTTCTGTATGGAGGGCAATATTGTTTAGGATATTTCCTTAAAGAGGGACTATTGCGCTAGAAGCTATGTACTCTTATTTTTAAAAATGGCTTTAGATCTTGTTGACTTTCCAGAGGGTGTGTATGTAATGGTTTCATGGTCGGTGTTTTGAGACTCTGGAAGAAATGAAGTTTGGGGTTCAGTGTAGCTGTTCTCTTCTTGTCTATTATTATGAGAACAATGAGTTGGTTTTTGGTGTCTTTCCCTGGAGAAAGAGAAAATCCTCAGCGGCCTGATGATGTCACTGTTCTTGTGTCGAGCACCCTGGAGGCCGGTGCATCCCACCCCAGGCTGAGTGATCCTGGCTGTCCCCTACCTTGGCTCGTCACCGCTCACAGTGGCTGCCTGTGTGCTGTGGGGGGACACTGCTGCTCACTTGGAACAGGTTGGTGCTCCAGACTCTGCTCAACTTGCTGCCAGGGCCGAGCCTGTGGTGTTCTGGGCGTGGTCAAGTTTTCCAGGGCCAGGAGGGGTCCTAATGTTTCTCCTGAAGCCGCTCTATTCTCATGTGCTGCTTCTGTGACATGGAGACATGGGCTGCCTAATGGGAATGCTTGATGCTCTCAAGATATTTGTGAGAGGAGAGATCCTGTTATGTAGGGATGATAGATTTAGCTCTATACCCAACCTCCAGGTACCATGCTATTGATAGCCTTCTTGAGGACCATTAGGTGTAGAAGATTGAATTCAGTCTTAAACTTCTATAATGTGTACGTATTGTGACTGTCCCCTCAAAACCCATTCCACCTCTGTTATGAGATAGCAGTTGGCATAAAGGAGTGGTCTCAGATGTAGGAGTGGCCTTAACTGTCTAATCAACCAGGGGAGTCCCACTACCTTGCCAGCAATGGAGTCAGGCATCAGGCCCAGCTGACAAGAGCACAGCTCTCCAGCAGGTGATGGTGCCAGATTGAGGGAGTGGCTCCAGTAAGACTGAGAAGTGCCCTGGGATGGGGCTCTTTTTCCTGAGAAACCCACAGGAAGAAGTTAAACGTTGTCATACTTGGCTGTGAGGACAATGGATACACAGCCATCTTGCCACCAGCCTGAGGCTGAAACAGATACAAGAAGGAATGTATAGCTAAGAGGTTTCAGCCATGTTAATTGAACCCTGTTCCTCCTTTGGATTTTCTGTGATGTGAGCCAATCTGTTTCTTTATTGTTCAGGGCATTTCAAATTATTATTATCACTATTTTTAATCCTCACCTGAGGATATGTTTATTGATTTTGGAGAGAGGAAAAGAGAGAGAGGGAGGGGAAAGGGGAGGAAAGGGGAGGGGAGGGGAAGGAAGGGGAGGGGAGAGAAAAACATTGATGTGAGAGAGAAACATCAATTGGTTGCTTCCAGTATACACCCAGACCAGAAATTGAACCCACCACCTAGGTATGTGCCCTGACCAGGAATTGAACCTGCAACCTTTTGGTGTATGGGGTGATGCTCCAACTAACTGAGCCACCTGGCCAGGGCTTGAATTATTTTTGATTACTCGTAGCTGAAAGCATTCTGACTGGTAAATATGATAATTACTTGCTGACCCCGACTTGAACTTCTGAAAGGCTTCCTGGTAGTTGTACACTCTTACTGTAGGTTTAGGTGTGAGAAACTGCTTGTTTGTCTGCAGATTCATATATGGAACTTCAGAGTAAATTTGTATTTACAAAGGACTGCAGGGCTCGAATTTGAATTATAGGAATTAAGAAATTGAAAAGAAAGCACCTAAATTTAAACGTCTTTTTTTCCTGGATACCTTTATGCACAGCTAATGTCCTGAAGGAAGTGCATATACATTTTAAGACCCCCACAAGTTATTTTAGGTATGAGACCCGAAAAAGGTCCAGAAAGTAAGTTAGTGTCAGACACTGAGCACTTCTTGAGTAAATTCTGACAGGAGTGGAATTATGAAAGTGAAGCTTATAGTAAGCACTCTCTCATTTTCTTATTTCATATTCTAGAAACCGGGGATAGAGTTCTCTGACTCATAGCACTACAGACTATGTAGACTAGAAAATAAGGTAAAAGGAGAAGATAGTGTTCGTGTCTCTAAAAAGAAGCCTGATGAGCCAGCTTCTCATTTGTCCAGTTGATCAGCCAGTGGAGTGATTCTTACAGTGGTCACTGGTTTATGCTGGTGATTGTTGAAGGCACAACTGCAACACAAGTGTGTTTGGAGGGGATAGCTGAACCACAGTGTTCACTGCTTACAAAACTGGAAATTTCCAGACATCTTTAACACCTTTTCAAATTCAATTGTTATATACTCCATTGTAGGAAAATTCAGAGTAAAAGAAAGCAGTCCTGTAAAGGTATTAGTGTTTATCTTTCTAAGTATTTTTAAATGTAGACCTTTAGCATTTTAAGTAAAGTATTGTAGTCATACAAAAAGATATTCAGAATAGTATAATGAAGACCCACTTATACCCATACAATTTAAGGACATAACTACAAATACAGCTCCCTTGTGTAGCTGTCCTTTGCCCACAAGGTATCAGTATATGAAATTTGTCACTTATATTTTCTAAGTGAGTCTTCTACATGTATAAGTTAGCTGTACACATATGTGGTATTTGCACTGTCTGGTTTATACCATGTGGTTTTTAACTATAAGAGTTCTCTTGCTTTTTTACATTTATGTTTTTGAGGTTAACCCGTTTTGATACATGTAACTCTAGTTCTTTCATTTTTATTGCCCGTGGTTAATATAAATATTCCACAATTTGTGTAGTCATGCCCCTGCCAGTGGCTGTGTAAATATTGTAAGTAATGTTGAATTATAAAGAATGTTATATTGAATATTCTTGTACCTCTCTTCTTATATTGATATTATAATTAGGGTATGCAATTAAGCATAGATCTTCTGCCCTGTATAGCAGGTGCAACATCAATTTCACACACACATACACACACGCACACACTTTGCCAAAGTACAGTCACGCACTGCTTAACGATGGGGATATGTTCTGAGAAATGTGTGGTTAGGTGATTTCATCTTTGTGTGAACATCATAGAGTGCACTTACACAAAACCAAATGGTGCAGCCCTACTACACACCTAGGCTGTATGGTACAGCCTATTGCTCCTGTGGTATAAGCCTGTACAGCATGTTACTGTACTGAGTACTGTAGGCAATCGTAACACAATGGTAAGTATTTATACATCTAAACATTTAAACCTAGAAAAGGTACAGTAAAATACGACATACTGTACTTTTACATGGCTGGCAGCTCAGTAGGTCTGTTTACACCAGCATCATCACAAACATGTGAGTAATGTGTTGCACTACGATGTTAAGATAGTTATGATGTCTCTAGGTCAGTGATTTTTAGCTTCTGTGCTGCAAGAATTTTTAAAACATGCAATACCTGACTGTTTAGTCAGGGGCACTGACCTATTTTCCCTTATATTGTCAAAGAAAAAAATGACAATGGCCAACACAACAATAGCTGTCTGGTGTGAATAAATCAAAATTATACCATTTATTTGTCAGATTGGCAAAAAATATAATATGTTTTTTGGTATGCCACAGAATTTCAATAATTAGTTTATGTGCACCATAAGATGAAAAAGGTTGAAAATTGCTGCTCTAGGTGATAGGAATTTTTCAGCTCCATTATAATCTTAAGGGACCACTGTTGTACATGCGGTCTGTTGTTGATGGGAACATCATTATGCGGAGAATGGTTATATACTAGTTTATTTTCTCATCAGAAATATTTGAGAGATATTTAACTTTTTGCCAGTCTGATTTGTGTGCAGTGTTTTAATTTCCACTTCCCTGATTATTTGAGAGGTTGGATATCTGAGCGTCTATCCTTTCCTCCTCTTCCTCATTTTTGTGTGAAGTGCCTGTCATACACTTTTTCCATTTAAACAAAATCCTTTAACTTTACTGATTTGCAGCAATTATTTTAAAATTTTAGGAACCAAATCTTTTGTTTTAATATTTAATCACAATTTGCAACTGTCTTGCTTTGTTTTATGGTGTCTTTTTATGCACTTATATCTTTAAAAAATTTTCAGTGCAAATTTACCATTCTCTCCCTTAAGAAATCTTATGCTTTTTATGTCTTGTTTAAGAAGCCTCCTTCCACCGACCCCTGCTCCTGTTTGTAGATTGGGGCATCTGGAGGGCTGCTTGGCCATGCCTGTAAGAAAGCATGTCATTTCATTGCTGTCAGCTTAGAGCTCTTCTCCCAGATCCAAAAGTGATGCTTTCTTCCTTGCTTAGGACTTTTACTTTCATAAGGGAGGAAACAAAGCCTAACTCCACATTTCTCCTGAGAGGGTTCTATGCCCAACCCTAGAAAACCTTTGACATCACTGTGTTTTGGTTCATTGCTTGAATAACTCCATGCTTGTTTGTTCAGAGGAACATGGGCATCAAATGACTTGCCCAGAAACATGCAGCTGGTCACTGGGGGGTAGGGAGTAGCTACGGGTTGCAGTGACTCCAGTTTAGTTTTTTGTTTAGTCCTAAGCTGTTTCCTGCTGTAAAACTGTGTTTATCTGGCCTTTAGGTCACTTCTGGATATGCTTAGTGAACAGTTGGACTATTTAAAAGTTTGATCTCCCTTAAGACATAGGTATTGTCCAGCCTTAAAATGTGCGCAAAGGACTGCTAAAGAAATTTCTCTGCTCTGCATGAACTATGTGTTGTTGATGTATCTTTTCAAAAGTAAGAGCAAATTGAATGTGTTGTAAACATTTAAAATTTTTTAATTGATTAAGGGTTTTCTATAAAGGGAATTCCTGGTCAGAAAACATGATCAAAGTTGCTTAGAAAAAGGTAAGGAGATTTTCTTTCAGGGCTACCTTGAAGGCAGCTATGAGGAGGACATTTTGTTCTGAAGAATTGTTTTTATATTCTTGACAGTCATAAAGGCTTTATAAGCCTGAAGTGGAATCTGAAGCCAACGTGACAAATTAACATTAAATTAAAACACTTCTGTGAGGCCAATAAATGAACAAAATCTGAAAGCACATGGCAGATTGGGAGAACATCCATAGTAGTAAAAACAAAAATGTTTTAAAAAGGTGAATATACAAACTACCAGGAATCAAGACAGATATAAGAAATCCTGTGTTAAAATGGTCAGATATTATGAATTGCTGAATCACACACAAAAATATATACAAAGTCCAGCCAGTGTGTCTCAGTGGTTGAGTGTCGACCCATGAACCAGGAGGTCACAGTTCGATTCCCAGTCAGGGCACATGCCTGGGTTGCGGGCTCGATCCCGAATAGGAGGCATGCAGGAGGCAGCCGATCAATATTTCTCTCTCATTGATGTTTCTATCTAAACTTCTCCCTTCCTCTCTTTCTAAAAATCAATAAAAACATTAAATACATCTATATATATATATATAGAAAGGGCGCACTGCGAGGGCGAAACCCCTGCGCTCCAGCCCCGCCCATGCTTGCGTCAGGGCTGGCTTCCGCCCCACACGAAGGACCGCCGCGAGGGCGCGCCCTTCCCATTCTGGGAGGACCCCCGCCTTGGGGAAAAAGTGGGGAGCTGGGTTCGCCCGGGCGGAGCAGCCGGTACCCCCCCCCGCGGCCCTTTTGGGGGTCCGGTTTCGGGCCCCACCTCACGTGGTACCTTGGGGCGCACAAAACCTGG
>NW_005873664.1:0-13382 GCF_000147115.1 Myotis lucifugus | reverse complement strand
GGGCCTTGAGCCTGTCGTGCGCGGACTCGTCCGCTGCCGGTTGGAGAGTGAAGGAGCCCAGGCGGCGGCGGTGGTGGCAGCTTGCGGCACCAGCGAGGCCCCGGGTGCGGCCGGCTCCTGAGCGGCCCCTGGTAGAGCCCGGCGGCGGCCGTGGGCCTCTGAAAGGGTGAGTGCGAACAAAGAGGCGGTGGGCGTCGACGAGCACTGCCGAGCCGGGCCGGGCTGGGCCCAGGAGCGCGCAGGTGATGCAGGTGACCAGGCCGGGGTGGGCGGGCCCCTGAACCTGATGCCCCGGGCCGGCGGGGAGCTGCGCGGTGGCCACGTGTCCGAGGGGCCCGGCCCGCCATGGCCGGGTTCAGCTACACGGCGCCCTGGTGGGTGAACCTCCTGCACCGGCTGCCGCACTTCAGCCTGCGCTGGGAGCCCACCAAGTGGCCAGTTCCGGCCCAAGGACCCCGACTGCCAGCGAGCAGTGCTGCTGCTCGGGGCCGCCGCGCTGGCCTGCCTCACCCTGAACCTCCTCTTCCTGCTCCTCTACTCCTTCTGGCTGCTCTGCCGGCGGCGCGGGAACGAGGAGCACCTGGACACCGACTGCTGCTGCACCGCCTGGTGCGTGGTCATCGTCACGCTGGTGTGCAGCGCCGGCATCGCCATGGGTTTCTGTGGCAACGGGGAGACCAGCGACGGCATCCATTGGGCCACCTACTCGCTCCGCCATGCCAACCGCACGGTGGCGGGGGTGCAGGACCGCATGTGGGACACCGAGGCTGCCCTGAGCCTCACGGCGGAGCCGTGATGCCGTGATGGAGCGTGGGCCCGAGCAGCAGGCAGAGCCCGGACCAGGCCGGCGTCCGGGACCGTGGGGCCGGGCTGCTCGTAGCGGAGGCGACGGAGACACCCAGCGGCTGAGAGGCCTCCTCCCAGCCCTCCCGGGCGGCCCAGGCGCAGCGATCCCCCGTGGGGATCCCCCACGACATCCAGACCCAGAGCACCCCAGGAAAGCGGAGGGAGGCCTCCAGAGCCAACACAGAACGACTCCCCCGCCGGGGACGGCGAGGACTTCCTCCGTGTTCAGTGGAAGGGTGAGATCTCGGACCTGCGGACACACGCCCCCGCCCTTCCCTGCGTTCTCGGTGGGGGGCGGCGGGGACTGCGCCCTCCATCTTGCCCTGGGTCCTCCACTTTTGGGCAGGGCCATGTGCTCAGCAGGGGCTTCTTCCCGGAGGAGGCCTCTGCTAGCCACACCCAGGATTTCTCTGGACTGACCGGTGATGGTCGGGGGAGGTGCGCGCCATCACTATGACCGCATCCTGTGTGGTGAGACGCCGACTCACGCCTGGCCTAACTCCTCTTCACACCGGGCTAGGCCTCTCTCTGCCACTTGCTGCTGCGTCAGTAAGGAGGGTAGGGGAGCTCGAGCTAGCTCAAATAAAGACTCTTATGCTTTTGCATCGGACATGGCTGGCTCCCTGGTGGTTTCTTGGGAATCTTGAAATCTGGGCATAACATATATATATATATATATACACATACATACATGCAAAGGCAAAGTAAAATGTGGAAGTCTAAGTCTCTTTTCCCTATCAAATTGGAAAATTCAGATTGATAAAGCAGTATGGTGAGTATATGTTTATTCACTCTGGGTGGATTTGGGAGGTTAGCAATAATTTCTTAGGGCTGTCATAACAATTCACCCCAAACTTGGTGTCTTAAAACAACAGATTTATTCACTCACATTTCTGGAGACTAGAAGTCTGACCTCAGGTGTCAGTAGGGCCACTCTTCCTCTGAAGGCCACCACACTACCTCTTCCAGCTTCTAGTGGTGGCTGCCACCCTGTGGTTGCATCACTCCACTCTCTGCCTTCATCATCATGTGGCCTTCTTCCCTGTGTGTCTTCTCTGTCTCTGTCCAAATATCCCTTTCCTTTCCATTATAAGAACACTGGCTGTTGGATTTAGAGTCCACACTTACTGTGTCACCTCATCTTAACACTTGGAGTGCGAGAAACGAGTTAAGTCGGCTCGCGTGAATTGCGCGTACTCTGCGGGAGCCGTCTTTAACTCGGTTCATATAGATTTGCGGTGGAGTGCGGGAAACGTGTAAACTCGGGCTGATTGTAACTGCGTATTACCAAATATTTGTTTGTAATCCACCCTTTTGGTGGATGGAACAAAACCAAAAGACAGAGCCATCTTATATTTTGGCAGGAAATTCACCCGCACTCCAAGTGTTAAGTTGGTTACAACTGCAAAGATCCCATTTCCAAATAGGATCACATCCATAGGTACCAGAGATAAGGATTTCAGCATATCTTTTTCAGGGGCACAGTTCAACCCACAGCACCCCATTTGTTTTATTTATGCAACCATTGACCTCCTCCACCCTGTTCCCGCACCCTCCCAAGGCAAGCAGGAGCGAGCAGGAGGCTTGCTTGCTCCAGTGATGGAGGAAGCCAGCCTGCCGCGGCCTGCTCTGAAATACATTCAAAGCAACAAAGTTTCAATTATAGAAGGTAAATAAACCCCAGATACCTGCTTTCAGCAGGCCGTGGCCACGGAGCTGGAGCAAGCAGGGGGCTTGCTTGCCCCTGCAATGGAAGAAGCCAAGATTCCCGGCAGCTGCTGCCTCCTCTCAAGGCAACAAAGTTTCAATTATAGAAGGTAAATAAACCCCAGATACCTGCTTCCAGTCACCATGGCCACGTAGGTGGAGCGAATAAAAAAAAAAAAAAAAGGAAAGGCTGGGAGCTTCAGTCGCCAGGGGGCTTGGTCAGTCTGAAAACAGCCATCAGCCCCTCCTCCAGGCTGGCCAGACACCCCAGTGGGGACCCCCACCCCATTTGCTCTGACATTCATGTCTGTTGCATGCTTCAGTGTCTCTGGGTCTATTTTGTTTGTCAGTTTATTTTGTTCATTAGATTTTCCATATCAGTGAGATCATGTGATACTTGTCTTTCTCTGACTGGCTTATTTCACTTACCATAATACTCTCCAGCTCCCTCCATGCGTGTCTCAAAGGGTAAGAGGTCTTTCTTTTTTACAGTTGCATAGTATTCCATTGTGTAAATACCACAGCTTTTTTATCCACTTGTCTACTGATGGGCACTTGGGCTGTTTCCAGATCTTCATTACTATAAATAGCGCTGCTATGAACATAGGGGCGCATATATTCTTTCTGATGAGTGTTTCAGCCATCTTAGGATATATTCTAGAAGTGGGATCACTAGGTCAAATGGGAGTTCCATTTTTAATTTTTTAGGAAACTCCACACTTTCCATAGTGGTTGTACCAGTCTGCATTTCCACAAACCGGGTATAAGGGTACCTTTTTCTCCACATCCTCGCCAGCACTTGTTGTTTGATTTATTGATGATAGATAGCCATTCTGACAGGTGTGAGGTGGTATCTCATTGTTGTTTTTTAATTTGCACCTCTCTGATGATTAGTGACATGGAGCATTTTTTCATATGTCACTTAGCCATTTGAATGTTCTCTTTGGAGAAAAGTCTATTCAGGTCTTTTGCCCATTTCTTAATTGGATTGTTTGTCTTCCTGATGTAGAGTTGTATGAGTACTTTACATATTTTGGAAATTAAACTCTTATTTTATCATTGGCAAATATGTTCTCCCATGCAGTGGGCTCTCTTGTCATTTTGTTGAAGGTTTCTTTGCTGTGCAGAAGCTTTTTATTTTGATGTGGTACCATTTGTTTATTTTCTCCTTAGTTTCCTTTGCCCTAGGACAGTGATGGCGAACCTTTTGAGCTCGGCGTGTCAGCATTTTGAAAAACCCTAACTTAACTCTGGTGCCGTGTCACATATAGAAATTTTTTGATATTTGCAACCATAGTAAAACAAAGACTTATATTTTTGATATTTATTTTATATATTTAAATGCCATTTAACAAAGAAAAATCAACCAAAAAAATGAGTTTGCGTGTCACCTCTGACACACGTGTCATAGGTTCGCCATCACTGCCCTAGGAGATGTATCGGTAAACATATTGCTATGAGAGATGTCTGAGATTTTGCTGCCTATGGTTTCTTTGAAGATTTTTATGGTTTCACGACTTACATTTAAATCTTTTATCCATTTTGAGTTTATTCTTGTGTATGGTGTAAATTAGTAGTCTAGTTTCATTTTTTTGCATGAACCTGTCCAATTTTCCCAACACCAGTTTGTGAAGAAACTGTCTTTACTCTATTGTATGCTCTTGCCTCCAATGTCAAGTATTAATTGAGCATAATGGCCTGGGTCAATTTCTGGATTTTCTGTTCTGTTTCATTGATCTATATGACTGTTCTTATGCCAATACCAGGCTGCTTTGAGTACAGTGGTTTTGTAATATAACTTGATACCTGGTATTGTAATTTCTCCCACTTTGTTCCATCTCAAGATTGCTGCAGCTATTTGTGGTCTTTTTCGGTTCCGTATAAATTTTTGGAGTATTTTTTCTAGATCTGTGAAATATGCCATTGGTATTTTAATTGGGATTGCATTGAATCTATAGATTGCTTTGGGTAGTATGGACATTTTAATGATGTTAATTCTACCAATCCATGAATATGGTATATTCTTCCCCTTGTTTATATCTTCCTCTATCCCTTTTTTTCAACATCCTAGTTTTCCAAGTACAGGTCTTTTCCTTCTTGGTTAAGTTTATTCCTAAGTATCTTAATTTTGTTCGTTGCACTGGTAAATGGGATTGGTCTTTTTTGTTGTTGTTGTTAGTTTGTTGGTTTTGATTTTTTTAGTTTCTCTTTCTGAGAGATCATTTTTGGTAAATAAAATGCCCTTGATGTCTGGGTATTATTTTTGTATCCTGCTACATTGCCAAATTAATTTATTAAATCTAATAGTTTTTTGGTGGAGTCCTTAGGGTTTTCTATATACAATATTATGCCATCTGCAAATAATGATAATTTTACTTCTTCCTTTCCAAGTTGGATGTCTTTTATTTTTTCTCTTGTCTGATCGCTGTGGCTACGTCTTCCAATACTGTTTTGAATAATAATGGTGAAAGTGGACATCCCTATCTTGTTCCTATTCGTAGGGTGAATGCATTTTGCCATTGAGTATGGTGTTGGCTCTAGGTTTGTCGTATATGGACTTTATTATAGTTAGGTGTGATCCCTCTATTCCCACTTGCTGAGAGTTTTTATAAAAAATCGGTGTTGGATTTTGTTGAATGCTTTTTTTAGCTTCCATTGATATGATCATGTGATTTTTGTCTTTTCATTTGTTTATGTGATGTATCACATTTATTGATTTGCAAATATTCTACCAGCCTAGCATCCTTGGAATAAATACCCACTAGGTCATGGTGTATGATCTTTTTAATATATTGCTGGATCCAATTTGCTAATTTTTGTTGAGGATTTCAGCATGTGTGTTCATCAGGGATATTGGCCTGTAATTCTCTTTCTTTGTAATTTTTTAAAAAAAATATATATTTTATTGATTTTTTACAGAGAGGAAGGGAGAGATAGAGAGTTAGAAACATCGATGAGAGAGAACCATTGATCAGCTGCCTCCTGCACATCTCCTACGGGGCATGTGCCTGTAACCCAGTTACATGCCCTTGACCGGAATCGAACCTGGGACCTTTCAGTCTGCAGGCCGACGCTCTATCCACTGAGCCAAACCGGTTTTGGCTCTTTGTAATGTTTTTATCTGGTTTTGGGATTAGGTAATGCTGGCCTCATAAAAAGGGCTTGGAAGTGTTCCTTCCTCTTGGATTGTTTGGAACAGTTTGAGGAGGATAAACGTTAGTTTTATTTTGACTGTTTGGTAAAACTCCCCTGTGAAAAGATCTGGACCAGGGCTTTTTTTGCTTTTTTTTTTTTTTTTTTTTTGCCAGGAGTGTTTTGATTATTGCTTCAATGTCATCCATTGTTATTGGCCTATTCAGGTTTTCTGATTCTTCCTAATTCAGTTTTGGAAGATGGTGTTTTTCTGGGAATTTGTCCATTTCCTCCAGGTTGTCCAGCTTGTTGGCATATAGTTGTTCATAATATTTTCTTACAATCCTCTGTATTTCTGTGGTGTCACTAGTTACTTTTCCACTTTCGTTTCTGATTTTATTTATTTGGTCCTCTCTCTTTGTTTCTTGATGAGTCTGGTTAAAGGTTCATCATTCTTGCATATCTTTACAAAGAACCAGCTCTTGGATTCATTGATCATTTGTATTGATTTTTTAGTCTCTATGTCATTTATTTCTGCTCTGATCTTTATTATTTTCTTCCTTCTACTTACTCTGGGCTTTTCTTGTTGTTCTCTTTCTAATTCTTCTAAGTTTTAATGTTAGATAGCTTTTTCTTATTTCTATAGGTAGGCCTGTAATGCTATGAACTTTCCCATCAGGCCTGCTTTTGCTGTCTCCCATAGATTATGGGTTGCTGTGTGTTCATTTTCATTTGTTTCCTGGAAGTTTTTTATTTCTTCTTTGATTTCATTGTTAACCCATTCATTGTTTAATAACATGCTATTTAGCCTTCATGTATTTGACTGTTTTTGAGTGTTTTTATTATAATTAATTTCCAGTTTCATTTCATTGTGATCCGAGAAGATGCTCGATGGGTAGGGACTTATTTAGTATCCTAACACGTAGTCTATCTTTGAGAAAGTTCCATGCGCACATGAGAAGAATGTATATTCTACAGCTTTGAGGTGGAATGATCTGTAAATGTCAATTAATTCCATCTGATCTAGTGTGTTATTTAAGGTCTCTGTTTCCTTGTTGATTTTTTGTCTGGAAGATATATCCAGTGATGTCAGTGGGGTGTTAGTCCTCTACTATTACCGAATTGCTCTCGATCTCTCCTTTAATATTCTCCCAGAGTGTTTTTAACATATTTAGGTATTCCTATAGTGGGTGCATATATGTTTACCAGAGTTATATTCTCTTGTTGTACTGATCCCTGTAGTATTATGTAGTAGCCTTCTTTGTTTTTATGGCCTTTGCTTTGAAGTTGATTTTGTCAGTTATAAGTAATGCTACATCTGCTTTTTTTTCATTTTAAATTTCTATGGAAAATTTATTTTATCCCTTCACTTTCATCCGTATGTCTTTTGTTCTGAGGTGGGTCTCTTGTAGACAGCTTATATATGTATGGGTCATGTTTTCTTATACATTCAGCTACCCTATGACTTTGGATTCTAATATTTAATCCATTTACATTTAAGGATATTATGTTAGGTATTAATTTACTGCCTTTTTTCTCTTTTAAAAATTTTTTTTATTGTTTAAAATATTACATATGAATTCTTTTTCCCGCATTGACCTCTCCCCGCTCATTCCCTGCCCCCAGCACATGCCCTCAAGCCCACCTACTGACTGTGTCCATGGGTTATGCTTATATGCATGCATACAAGTCCTTTGGTTGACCTCTCACCCCTCCCCCCCCCCACACACACCCCAGCATTCCCCCTGAGGTGGGATGGTCTGTTCAAGGCTTATATGTCTCTGGATCTATTTTAGTTCATCAGTTTATGTTGTTCATTATATTCCACATATGAGTGAGATCATGTGATATTTATCTTTCTCCTACTGGCTTGTTTCACTTAGCAAAATGCTCTCCAGTTCCATCCATGCTGTTGCAAATGGTAAGAATTCCTTCTTTTTTACAGCAGCATAGTATTCCATTGTGTAGTTGTACCATTTAATCCATTCATCTGCTGATGGGCACTTAGCCTGTTTCAAAATCTTAGCTATGATAAATTGTGCTGCTATGAACATAGGGATGCATATATCCTTTCTGATTGGTGTTTCTGGTTTCTTGGAATGTATTCCTAGAAGTGGGATCACTGGGTCAAATGGGAGTTCCATTTTTAACTTTTTGAGGAAACTCCATACTGTCTTCCATAGTGGCTGCACCAGTCTGCATTCCCACCAGCAGTGCACAAGTGTTCCTTTTTCTCCACATCCTCTCCAGCACTTGTCATTTGTTGATTTGTTGATGATAGCCATTCTGACAGGTGTGAGATGGTACCTCATTGTTGTTTTGATTTGTATCTCTTGGATGATTAGTGACTTTGAGGATGTTTTCATATGTCTCTTGGCTTTCTGAATGTCCTCTTTTGAAAAGTGTCTATTTAGGTCCTCTACCCATTTTTTTATTGGATTGTTTATCTTTTGTTAAGTTGTATGAGTTCCCTATAAATTTTGGAGATTAAACCTTATCGGTGACAACATTGGCAAATATGTTCTCCCATGCAGTGGGCTTTCTTGTTTTGTTGATGGTTTCTTTTGCTGTGCAGAAGCTTTTTATTTTGATGTAGTCCCATTTGTTTATTTTCTCTTTAGTTTCCAATACCCTAGGAGCTGTATTGGTGAAGAAATTGCTTCGGCATATGTCTGAGATTTTGCTGCCTGTGGATTCCTCTAAGATTTTTATATTTTCCCCTCTTACGTTTAAGTCCTTTATCCATTTTGAGTTTATTTTTGTGTATGGTGTAAGTTGACAGTCTAGTTTCATTTTTCTGCATGTATCTGTCCATTTTCCCAACACCATTTATTGAAGAGACTGTCTTGACTCCATTGTATGTTCTTGCCTCCTTTGTCAAATATTAATTGAGCATATTGGTTCGGGTCGATTTCTGGGTTCTCTATTCTATTCCATTGATCTATATGTCTGTTCTTGTGCCAGTACCAGGCAGTTTTGAGAACAGTGGCTTTGTAATACAGCTTGATATCTGGTATTGAGATCCCACCTACTTTGTTCTTCTTTATCAGGATCGCGGCAGCTATTTAGGGTCTTTTTTTATTCCAGATGAATTTTCAGAAAGTTCATTCTAGGTCTGTGAAATACGCCATTGGTATTTTAATGGGAAGTGCGTTGAATTTATAGATTGCTTTGGGTAGTATGGACATTTTAATGATGTTGATTCTACCAATCCATCAACATGGTATGTTCTTCCATCTGTTTATATCTTCCTCTATCTCTTTTTCCAGCATCCTGTAGTTTTCTGAGTAGAGGTCTTTTACCTCCTTAGTTAAGTTCATTCCTAGGTATCTTAATTTTTTTGGTGTGATGGTAAATGGGATTGCTTTTTTAGTCTCTCTTTTTGTAAGTTCACTATTGGTGTATAGAAATGCCTCAGATTTCTTGGCGTTAATTTTGTATCCTGCTACATTGCCAAATTCATGTATTAAGTCTAGTAGCTTTTTGATGGAGTCTCTAGGGTTTTGTATGTATAATATCGTGTCATCTGCGAATAAGGACAGTTTTACTTCTTCTTTTCCAATTTGGATGCCTTTTATTTCTTCTTCTTGTCTAATCGCAATGGCTAGTACTTCCAGTACTATGTCGAACAGGAGTGGTAAGAGTGGGCATGCCTGTCTTGTTCTTGTTCTTAGGGAAAATGGTTTTAGTTTTTGCCCATTGCGTATGATGTTGGCTGTGGGTTTGTCATATATGGCTTTTATTATGTTGAGGTATGATCCTTCTATTCCCACCTTGCTTAGAGTTTTTATCAAAAATGGGTGTTGGATTTTGTCAGATGCTTTTTCTGCATTAATTGATATGACTATGTGGTTTTTATTTCTCAGTTTGTTTCTGTGATGTATCACGTTTATTGATTTGTGGATATTGTACCATTCTTGCATCCCTGGGATAAATCCTACTTGGTCATGGTGTATGATCTTTTTGATGTACTGCTGGATCCGATTTGCTAAGATTTTGTTGAGGATTTTGGCATCTATGTTCATGAGGGATATTGGCCTGTAATTCTCTTTCATTGTGTTGTCTTTACCTGGTTTTGGTATTAGGGTGATGCTGGCTTCATAGAATGAGCTGGGAAGTGTTCCTTCCTCATTAATCTTTTGACATAGTCTGAGCAGGATAGGTTTTAGGTCTTCCTTGAATGTTTGTTAAAACTCCCCTGTGAAGCCGCCTGGCCCCGGGCTTTTGTTTGCTGGAAGCTTTTTGATTACTGCTTCAATTTCTTTTATAGTTATTGGCCTATTGAGATTTTTAGAATCTTCCTGATTGAGTTTTGGAAGGTTGTATTTTTCTAGGAATATGTCCATTTCCTCCAGGTTGTCTAGTTTGTTGGAATAGAGTTGTTAATAGTATTTTTTAACAATCCTTTGTATTTCTGTGGGGTCTATTGGTATTTCTCCTCTTCCTGATTTTGTTTATTGGGGTCCTCTCTCTTTGCTTCTTGGTGAGCCTGGCTAGAGGTTCATCAATCTTGTTTATCCTTTCAAAGAACCAGCTCTTGGTTTTGTTGATCTTTTGTATTGTATTTTTGGTCTTTATGTCGTTTATCTCTGCTCTGATCATTATTATTTCTTTCCTTCTGCTTACACTGAGCTTTTCTTGTTGCTCTCTTTCTAACTCTTTGAGTTGTAGGGTTAGGTAATTTACTACCATTGTTTATTGTTTTTTGCAGTAGGCTTGTAGAGCTATGAACTTCCCTCTCAAGACTGCTTTTGCTGTGTCCCATAGGTTTTGGATTGTTGTGTTTTCATTGTCGTTTGTTGCCATGATGTTTTTAATTTCTTCTTTGATCTCTCTGGTAACCCAGTCATTGTGTAATAGCATGCTATTTAGTCTCCATGTGTTTGATTTTTTTGGATTGTTTTTATTTTAGTTGATTTCCAGTTTTATGCCATTGTGATCTGAGAAGATGCTTGATATGATTTCTATTTTCTTGAATTTGAAGAGACTTCGTGTGTGACCCAATATATGGTCTATCTTTGTAAATGAGCCAGGTGCACTTGAGAAGAATGTATATTCTGTGGCTTTGGGGTGAAATGTTCTGAAGATGTCAATTAATTCTATCTGATCCAGTGAGTCATTTAGGATTGATGTTTCTTTGCTGAGTTTTTGTTTAGAGGATTTGTCCAATGGTGATAGTGGGGTGTTAAAGTCCCCTACTATGACTGTATTGCTGTCAGTCTCTCCCTTGATATCCTCCAGTGATGTCATTTGTATTCTGACAGGTTGCTTGCCTCCATTTTGTTTACTTCCTTTTTTGGTGATGCCCCTTTTTTCTTTTATATGTGGGCTGTTTCTTTGTCTTCCCATGATATCTCTTTTCCAGGTGTTTGGTTATGTAGTTCTCTCTCTCCTTATCCCAGGCGAAATCTGACCTTTCTGTGAGGGGATGCAGAGCTCCTCCGAATTCGCATGCTCGTGCCGCTTGGGGACTGGTGTTCCCGGGTTCGCAGTTGTTCGCTGGGTGCCGTTGTTGTAGATTCCCGGGATTTTCAGGCTTCTGACAACATCCACTCTCCCCTTCAAGTTGGCGCGGTCTCCCTCTTTGCTGATTATTTGTTTAGAGGGTTTATCCAGTGGTGTTAATGGGGTAGTAAGGTCCCCTACTATGATTGTATTACTGTTGATTTCTCCCTTGATATCTTCCAGATTTTTTTTTTTTATGTATTTGGGCACTCCTGTATTGGGTGCATATATGTTTACCAGAGTTATTTCCTCTTGTTGAATTGCTCCCTTTACTATTATGAAGTGGCCCTCCTTATCTCTTGTTATGGCCTTCACTTTGAGGTCTATTTTGTCAGATATAAGTATTGCTACCCCAGCTTTTTTGTCATTTCCATTTGCCTGAAAAAATTTTTTCCATCCCGTCACTATCAGTCTGTGTGCCTCCTTTGTTCTGAGGTGGGTCTCTTTAGACAGCAAATATATGGTTCATGCTTTCTTATCCATTTAGCTACCTATTGTTTTTGATTGGAGCATTTAGTCCATTTACATATGAGGTTATTATTGATAGGCACTTGTTTGTAGCCATTTTTATTCTTTATGCCTGTGTTCCTTCTTTTCTTTCTGTTTCTTCTTTTTACAGCAGTCCCTTTAGCATTTCTTGGATTGCTGGCTTGGTGGTAATAAACTCCCTTAGTGTTTTTTTGTCTGTGAAACTCCTGATTTCACCTTCAGTTTTGAATGATAGCCTTGCTGGGTATAGTATTCTTGGATTCAGACCCTTGCTTTGCATCACTTTGTATATTTCATTCCATTCCCTTCTGGCCTGATGTATTTCTGTTGAGAAATCAGTTGATAGTCTAATGGGAGATCCCTTATAGGTAACTTTCTGTCTCTCTCTGGCAGCCTTTAAGAATCTTACTTTGTCGTTGGTGTTTGCCAATTTAATTATGATGTACTTGATGTGGGTCTTTTTGGGTTTCTCTTGTTTGGAACTTTGTGAGCTTCTTGTACTTGTGTGAGTTTTTTCTTCCCATTATCAGGGTAGTTTTCTGTCATTATTTCTTCAAACAGGTTTTCTATTCCTTGCTCATCTTCCTCTCCTTCTCGCACCTCTATTATGCAGATGTTTTGTTTCATGTTGTCACATAGCTCCTTTAGGCTCTCCTCCTGTTTTTTAAGTTTATTTTCCAGTTGCTGCTCTGCTTGGGTGATTCTTCCTACCTTTTCTTCTTGCTCACTGATGTGATCCTCAGCTTCTTTTAGTCTACTATTGATGCTTTCTATTGTGTTCTTTATTGCAGCTATGTCATTCTTCCTTTCTCCTTGGTTCTTCTTCATTTACTCTTGATTCTTACACATGTTGTTGAATTTGTCTTCCATCCTTTTCAGTGTCCTTATGACCATTGTTCTGAATTCTTTCTCTGACAAATTGCTTGCCTCCATTTCATTTACTTTTTTTCCAGTGATTCTTCCTTTTCTTTTGTATGGGGGCTGTTTCTTTGTGTCCCCATTTTCGCTCCTTTCAGGTGTCTGGTTATGTGGCTCACTCTCTGCCACATTGACCAAAAGGTACAAAATACAACTCAAAAAGACATGACACCGAGGGAACAAAACATGAATGTATTCACGACACCGGTCACCTCAAAAAAAGGTGACCACCAGAGAAAAGTGAGTTATGGGAGAGAATAGAGTGCAAAAATAATATTGAGAAAAGAAAAAAGGTAAGAGAGAAAGAAAAAGAAGAAAAAAGAAGGGGGAAAAATATACGTATTTTGGGGAGAAAACTCGACAAATCCAACAACTAAACTAAAAAATGCAAACAACAAACACCCAGAAAAAAACGAGGGGAGCTGAATCTGAAGAGGCAGAGCTTATTTCCATAAAGCAAGGTAAAGGAATTGAATGAATGGGGGAATGGCCACGATTCAGCATAGAGAAGGTAGAAAGAGAATGAGTGTATAAAGAAGAAAAGTAAACAAAATACTCAATTTAAAAAATAATAAAAAATATATATGTTATTTAAGAAATATATATTATGTAACATATATATAAAAGAATAAAAAAATTTCCCCCTTTCTTTTAATCTATCTATATATTTTATCTATTTTTGCAAAGGGAGATTAGAGTAGAGAGCAGATAGGGCCTGAGTTTTGATGAGTGAAACTAATAAGCTATTTAGAAGAACTGAACAAGCATGGGAGAGAAAAAACAGC
>NW_005873663.1:18460-21526 GCF_000147115.1 Myotis lucifugus | reverse complement strand
ATCCCCACCCCAGGCCACACGGCTCTGTACTATATGGAGGAAAAGAGCTTTGAAATGATCTCATTTCTGCCACCGACAGTCTCTGGAAAACACAAACTCTCTGAGCTTCAGTTTCTTCATCTGTTGACAGGGGCTGGTGATACCTGCCTCTGCTGCTTTCTGGGGTTTTGTGAGAATCCAAAGGCATTTTGAAAAGTACGACATGGAGACAAATGCCCAGGGGTATTATCAGGGACCCAGTGTTCAGAGGAAAGCCGACTTTCTTTGCATGGGAAGATTTTATGGCGACCTTTAAGCAAGGAGCCAGCGCGGCTCTTAGTTCACAATAGTTTAGAACGTTTTGATTCAGAGGCCTGAAAGCACAGATGGATCCAGAGAAAATATTTGCAGGCACGGTTCCCAGAAACAGCCAAAGAGGAGGAATCGGAGCTCCCATGGGGCGTGGGGGTGGGGTCCGGACGCTGGCTCAGCTCTCCTTTGCCACCAGCTCCTCATCCCGGACTCAGGAAATCCTTGCCACCCCTGGGCCCTTTCCCACATCCCCCGTTGGGGCAGGGGCTCTCCTTTGGCCTCTTAGTTCGGGGGTGAGGGGGGAGATGGAGATGGCTCTGGGTGCAGGAGTGCCCTGCCTATGGAGAGAACAGGAGGAGGTGTGGGGGAGGGAAGCGAGGGGACCCTCACTTGCTGCTCTCATTCTGCTGTATGGGGCTGGGTGCTTTAGGCCTTTTATAGCACATGCAGTGTAAGAGGGCTCTACAAAGGACCTATACCCATTTCCTTTTCAGAAACGAGGAGACTGGAGCCGGGTGTAAATGAGAACTATCACTCAGCTCTGAGGTGGGGGAGCTGGATTTAGAACACAAGTCTGGTTGACTCCACAGCCCCAGCAACCTGCTTTCTCCTCGGGCTCTCTCTGCGTGTTCATCTGAAGAATACCCAAACCCAACGCTGCGCCCTGCATGGCACCCCCTCCTGGTAACACTCTGAACGTGAAGCATTCCTCCACGCCCCAAGCTCTGGACCCCCTCTTCAGTCCTGTCTTCTGTTTTACCTTTTGTGAATATTAGGCCTAGTCACACAATTTCCAAACGCGCAAGCGTGCCTCCTTGCCTTTGTTCACAAGGTTCCCTCTGCCTAGAATTCCCTTCCAGCCTCCCTCCCAGTGTTCCCCACTCCACCTCACCCCACACCCAGTGGCCTGGCAACTACCTACTGTTAAAGGATAAACTGAGGCATATTACATTTTTTAAATGCATATTACAGTTTCATTTATTTATTTGTTTGTTTGTTAATAGATTTTTATTGATTTCAGAGAGGAAGGGAGAAAGGAGAGAAACATCAATGATGAGAGAGAATCATTGATTGGCTAACTCCTGCACGTCCCCTACTGGGGATTGAGCCTGCAACCCAGACATGTGCCCTGACGGGGAATTGAATCCAGGACCCTTCAGTCCACAAGTCTATGCCCTATCCACTGAGCCAAACCAGCTAGGGCCATATTACAGTTTTAAGAAGTTATTTGAGCATGTATTGATTTGAACCAGAAGGTGGTTTGGAATGCTCCACCAGCAGGAACTGGGGATAGACTTTCCCAGAGAAAATGTGGAAGCAAAGAGAGGAAATGATTGATTGACCATAGCTTGAAGCCAAGTTGGGCTGTTTGAGATTGGTTGTCCTTAAGTTTTGATTTTTATAACCTAGAGGCATTTACAGGCTTAGATTTGGGTGTACTTACTCCAGCAGTCCCAGCATTAGAGCCAGCTCAGTGATGGCCTCCCAGCTTAGTTAATTTAACAGTGCTCATCTTCAAAGGCTCAGCTCAAGGGTTGCCACCCCTGCGATGCCTTTCCTCACCCCCACCATCCACCCAGAGGTAGAACTTATTCTTCCCTCCTTGGAGCTCCCACTGTGACCCTTACAGATTTCCATCATTTTCATTTTCCTTCTTCTTATATAGGTCTATCTCTCCCATTGGCTGATAAGCCCTTCAGGACAGGGACCACGTAGTATTCATTTTGGAATTTCCACAATTTTCACAGTGCCTGGGACTTAGTAAGTGCCATTTTAATTTTAAAATATATGTTAGGGATTAAATACTATAGTAATACATTTTCACGGTAAAAAGTCCAAGCAATAAAGATAATGAGAAAGTCCTCTTTCACCTTAATTCAATCGCACTTCCCTTTCCAGAGTAATCAATTTGATATGAATCTTTTCAGGTCTTCTGCTATGCCCTCACATATCTGAAAGATATAATTTTGAAGAGGTAACTAGAAATAGGCTTATATTATCAAGTGTTTTACAACTTGGGTTTTTTCTTTTTCTTTTTAAAAAATATATATTTTTTATTGATTTCAGAGAGGAAGTAAGAGGGAAAGAGAGATAGAAACATCAATGATGAGAGAGAATCATTGATTGGCTGCCTCCTGCATGCCCCCAAAGGGGATCGAGCCCGCAACCCAGGCATGTGCCCTTGACTGGAATTGAACCCGGGACCCTTCAGTCCTCAGGCCGATGCAAAACACAAAGGACTGATAAAGGACTATTATCCAAAATACACAAAGAACTCTTAAAATTCAACAATAAGAAAACAAACTAATTTTAAAATGGCTAAAAAACCTAAATAGACACGTCACCAAAGAAGACACACTAGGTGGCAAATAACATAGAAAAAAACAACAACTCAATGTCATATGTCATAAGGGAATTGCAAATTAAAACCAGATAGCACTGCAGGCCTATTAGAATGGCTAACATCCAAAACACTGACAACAGCAGATGCTCGTGAGGATATGACACAGCAGAAACACTCATTCACTGCTGGTGGGAAAGCAATATGGCAGAGCTACTTTAGAAGACAATCTGGCAGTTTCCTACAAAGCTAAACATAAGCTTACCATATGATCCGACAATCACCATGCCTCTAAATATTTACCCAAATGAGCTGAAAACTTTTACCCACACAACCTGCACGTGAATATTTATAGCAGCTTTAAGGTTGGAAGCAACTAAAATGTCCTTCAATAGGTGAATGAGTAAACAAAGTGTGATATATATCCCATACAA
>NW_005873663.1:14787-18360 GCF_000147115.1 Myotis lucifugus | reverse complement strand
ATCATCATCATCATCATCATCATCATCATCATCATCATTATTGCCGGAGTTCTTGTCCCATCATCAAGAAGGGTTCAGGAATCTGGAGAAAGGCTGTGCGTAGATTTTATAGGAGTCCAGAGACTAATAGAGTCTGGAGATGAGATATATAATTTTGAAAGGCATTTGGGGGTCAGAGGAGCTTAGCTAAAGGAGCTAAGTTCTAAGGTCTTCAGTCTAAGGTCTTAGGTTCTCTCTGTCCCCAGGACCCCATGCTTTTTATTAACACAACTTGTCCTGAGGCGAGGCAGAGATATACACTTCAAAAGGTCAGGGTTTGGTACAGAGTCCACTGTCAGAATGGGGGAAATAGCCTACGGCTGTTCAGGTGTTTAGCCAGTAGGAGGCAATAACATGTAGATTAAGATGCCTTTTAGCTGTCTGGCAGCCACAATCAGTTTCCTATTCAGGTTTGGGGAAATGCCTTTAGCCATTCCCAACAGGTGACTACATGTGTGACTCAACCCTGTTGAGTCCCCAAGATTCATCAACCTTTTGATGAAACTCTTGAAATTATGACATGCTGGAATTGGTCTCAGGCAATTATCATGATGTTTGCAGTCCCACGGGGAGTTCACAATGTACCTTCTCACCAGTGATCTAATCTGATCCTCACAAGGACCCTAGGGCAGGCAGGGCAGTGATCTTGATCCCAGTTTACAGACGGGGAAGCTGTGATTGGGAGATTGTACTGCCCGAGGTCACACAGCTGGTAACAAAAAAATCATCTTTCATCCTAGATAAGTGGTTCTCAACCTTCCTAATGCCACGACTCTTTAATATAGCTCCTCATGTTGTGGTGACCCCCAATTTCATTGTTACAAATTGAACATAATTAAAGCATAGTGTTAATCACAAAAACAATATGTAATTATATATGTGTTTTCCAATGGTCTTAGGCAACCCCTGTGAAAGGGTCGTTCGACCCCCAAAGGGGTTGCGACCCACAGGTTGAGAACTGCTGTCCTAGATCTTATACCTCACTGCCTTCAGTCCAGCCTTTTGGACCATGATGCAGGGGGTCCTGGTGGTAGGAGGTACTGTGATCATGGAACTAGATGTGTCATCTTGGAAGGGAGAGATGAAGAGAGGGTCTAACAAGTGGCTTCAGTGGCTCCTGCTCTCTCTGGCCCTGGATCAGCACTGTTCTCCCTGGATCCCTTCTCTGTCTTTTCCCTGTTGGAGGCATTGCCACTCACAGCACCAGAGACAGGGCAGCAGGATGCTTGTTATTTATTCACTGAGAGCACATCAGCCCATTCCTTCTTTTCCTGAAGGAGGCAGGTCAAGCTGTGCCAACTTGTGCCTTATTAGTTCTGGGAGCTGGATTTGCTGGCCACAGAGGTGCCCACTCCCTGAAAGCAGAAAGAGGATTTTCTTTAGGTGGGAGAATGCCCTGAGATATCCATAACTGAATACAAAGGAGATTTGCTCAGGAAATGTACAGAAGGGTGGAAAATGAGAAAGAGGCGAGAGAATTGCTCTTGCTAGCATTTGGTCACCATGACAACAATGGCATCTTAACATAAGCATAACTGATCATTTTAAGTCAGAGGAGTTGACTTTCTCTCTCTCTCTCTCTCTCTCTCTCTCTCTCTCTCTCTCTCCAGATATCTATATATCTATATATCTATATATCTATATATCTATATCTATATCTATATCTATATCTATATCTATATCTATATCTATATCTATGTCTATATCTATCTATATATATATATATATATATATATATATATATATATATATATATATAAAGATATGCCAGATTCCAGCCTCTTCTTTAATTCTGGAATATATAAATAAAGTATGAGACTGCATCCTACCTAGCGCAGCGCCCTGGCATAATGTGACTCTGAGCCTGAAAGCCCGTGTTGAAAAAAGTCAAGCATGTTGGTGGGAACTGAAAGAGCTCATGCAGGGTGAGACTATGGAGGAATGAGAAGTACCAGATGGGCTTAAGCACCAGCAGGAGGGCGGGGGGGTGGGGGGGTGGTCCTCACAGCAGTGGACAAGGAAGCAGCAGCTGTGTGGGACCTGTGGTAGGCTGAATAATGCCCCCCCCCCCAAATGTTCATGTTCTAATCCCTGGAACTGATAAGTATGTTACATGTCACCTTGGCCAAAGGTACTTTTGCAGATGTGATTCAGTGAAGGATGTTAAGTGGGGAGATTATCCCAGATTATCTTGGTGGCCGAGTGTAGTCACCAGGGTCCTTATAAGAGGACCAGAGTCAGAGAAGATTATGTGATAATGGAGGCAGAAGAAAATAAAGAAATAAGACAACAAAAGCAGGGCCCATGTGCGGAAGAATTCAAGCAACCTCTATAAACCGGAAAGGGCAAGAAAATGAATTCTTCCCTAGAGCTCCAGCAGGAATTCAGCCCCAGCCCAACCTCTTGGGCCTTGATTTTAGACATCTGACCTCCAGAACCGCAAGGGTGATTTTTTAATATATATATATGTGTGTGTGTGTGTGTGTGTGTGTATATATATATATTTAATATATATATTTCAGAGAGGAAGGGAGAGGGAGAGAGAGATAGAAACATCAATGATGAGAGTGAATCACTGATTGGCTGCCTCCTGCACGCCCCTTACTGGGGATTGAGCCTGCAACTGGGCATATGCCCTTGACCCGAATCAAACCCTGGACCCTTTCGTCCACAGGCCGATGCTCTCTCCACTGAGCCAAACCTGCTGGGCTAAACGGGTGATGTTTTATGCCACTAAGTTTGTGGTAATTTGTCACAGTGGCATTGGGAAACATAAAAGACTGATTTTCAAGAATGGCACCAGCCATTGTCATGAAAGCAAAGGGACCAGAAAACAAGGGCCCATGCATGAATGAGCAGCATCTCCGCACCTCTGTGCACCCGGCATCTAAAAGCAGGACCCTCTCCGTGCAATGAGTAAGGCTGTGCTGCAGCCCGGGGGAGGGAAAGGGCCTGACCTTCAGCTTTTGACAACATCAGCCATAGCAGTAGTCTCAACTAGCTTTCCCAGCCCATGCAAACAGCTGGAAAGGAAAACAGAACAGCGAGGACAGTAACTATGCTCAATACTCATTAACAAACCCGATTAACTACCTGTGGTCTACATTCAGGGTGGCCATGAAGTCAGAGAACAGATAGTTTCATTCTGTATTTTAATGTAATTTAAAACCATTAACCATGCACATACACATACACGTATACAGTATACCTCATCTCTCTGGAGTCTTTCTCCCACAAGCATGTCTCTCCTAGTTCAGTCCATTTTCAGCTGTCTTCTTGACTATGGTCACAACCTCCGACTGGTCCCCCTGCCTGCACTCTTGCTGCCCTCAAGTCCATCCTCTGTGTCCTTTCCAAAACGCTAATCTTACTCTGTCATCTCCTAGGTAACAGCCTTTCCATGGCTTCCCATTGGCCCAAAGGATGAAAGCCAAATCTCTCACTTCTCTAGACTGGAAGCTCCTCAGGTTCGGGTAGGACTCGCTGGCATAAGAACAGGCATCGCACCGGGTGGCACCTACTGCATATGAACTG